>NC_056739.1:1640169251-1640469251 GCF_019279795.1 Protopterus annectens | reverse complement strand
GTTTGCAATTTCCCGTCCGGAATACAGCTGAAAGGTGCTGTGAACATTTACTACATGGAGAAGAGAATCCCTTTCGGAGCTTTAGTCGGAACAGAGGTGCCAGTAATTTTGGGTCGGTTTCAACGCAACGAGAACAGTTATTAAGACTGTTAAAAAGGTACAAGTCATTACAATTAGAAAACTGTTATTTTTCTAAATGTTTGGAACTTGGTATTGTTCCGAAGGGCTTACGGTTCTTCAAATGCCCCAATGGGGTAAATTTGGGGACCCCTATGTTCAAGACTTTGGTGACATTCTTCAACGAAGCAGGACTGAATTTTTTGAGACTGTTAAGTGATAACAACAAAGAAAAAATGGACTTTTTGAGAACGGAAATTAACACCATTGAAAATTATATTAAAAATAATTTATCTAGTGAAAGTTTTGAAGTGTTGTTTAACGTATTATCACGAGAGGTTAATGTGCATGCTACAGAAGTGTTCAATAGAAAGCACTCTAAACTGATACGTGATATTGAGATATATAATAATAATGCCGCCTATAATAACTTTGCGCCTAACAGTAGGGGGAATAATTTCGCTGGTAAGACACATAGCAATATTACGCCTGGGGATGACTTTGCCAATCAGCGTGCTAATCAGCGTTCTTTTAGTGAAGTGGTGAACGCAAATAACATAGCAGATAGTGGGAATTCTGGTAAAGGCAATGAGGATGTGGCTGTTAATACTAATGATACGGCAGTTAAAGTTAGTGTTCCTAATGGTAGCAGTGCTAGTACTGAAGATATTGGTAAGCCACAAAGGGTTGGATTAAATAGGCCTTCACCGGCCAGGGGTCAACAAAGTATTAGTGTAAAACCTAAAACAGTAAATGAGGCCTTAATGGCAAAAAGGAACCAAAGTAATAAATTAACTGTTTTAACAAGAAGCCGTACTTTTTTGGGGTCAAATTCGTCGGGGGACGAAGCATGATGAATGACAGTGACTGTGACTGTTTTAACATCATTAATTTAACAGAACATGTTTTTTCAAGTGATGAATTGAATGTATTAAAATATGGTTTCAATTTTGTGCCATTTTATAAAGCTAATTATAGCTGTACAGTTGTTGATGTTAAGAAATTTGTCAGAAATCTGAATTTAGCTTATGTGATGCATGATATACCTGAACGTAGTAAAGTATTAATAAAACCATCAAGTTTTGTTCCTAAATTACAGCATACTATGGAGGTGTTTGAGAAAATATGTATTGAGGACATAAAAAAGGTATTAAAAAATACTAAGAAGTATAATGACAATTTAAGTAAAGAGGAAAGAAAAGCTTTAGAACATCTTATAGCGTTAAGAAGTACAATGCGTTTTATGAAAAGCGATAAAGGTTCTAATGTAGTAATAATGGAACAACAAGTGTATAATAAAAGTATGGAAATTATATTAGATAATCAAGAAGAATATGAAAAAGTTAAGTTGTTTGACATACATAAGAAGTTCAGATTTATTGAATCACAGTTATATGAAGCCTTAATGTCTGGGTATATTAATGTAGAATTGTATAATTTTTGTTCTGTTCAATATCCCAAAATAGGGGTGATTTTTGGAATCCCGAAAATCCACAAGGATTCCAAAAGACCCCCTTTTAGACCTGTGGTGTCAAGTCCACATTCTATTACTGAAGGTATCTCATTAATTATAGATGCTGTTTTGGGACCAATCATACAGGAAAGTCCATCCTATATTAAAGATTCGTGGCATTTTTTGGAAGAAGTCAGTAATTTTGCCAAAGAAAATGTTTTTGATCCTATAAAACATATTATCTTTACTTTGGATGTCACATCACTGTATACGTGCATCCCACATGATAAAGGTATTGAAGCTGTACGTATTTATTTAACCAAGAAAAAATTAATGTCAAATGACATAATTTCCACTATTTGTGGTTTTTTAGAAATAGTGTTAGAAAACAACTATTTCATTTTTGATAAACAGCATTATAGGCAAAGGAAAGGAATTGCCATGGGCTCACCAGCTGCCCCATCATTTGCCAATACAGTCATGGCCTGGTGGGAGATGGATATTTTATCTATTATATCAAAGGAGTTTACTATTGTGTTTCATAAAAGGTTTATTGATGATTTAATTTTTATAATTGAAGGAAATGAAACGGTAGTAAAAAATCTTACCATGCAAATTAATAGTCATTCTGATTTTTTAAAATTTACTATTGGAGATATAGGCTTAACAGTGAACTTTTTAGATGTATGTCTATGGTGGGACTTTATTGAAAATAAGTTCCATAGCAAAATATACAGGAAAAAGACGTTCACAAATGGTTACTTGCACAATAAAAGCAACCATCCCAGACATATTATTAAAAATATCCCAAGAGGGCAATATATAAGAGCCTGTCGGATGACTAGTAAAAAGGAAGATTTAGTTAAAGAATTTCATTTTATAACTGCTTTGTTTATAGAGAGAGGTTATGATATTGACATTTTAATAAATAGTGGAAATGAAATTTTTGAGAAACATGAATCTTTGTTTCCAGCAATATTAAATAAACCTTTAAATTATAATAGAATTAATAATTGTATGTCCAAGAACCCAAAAAAGGAATGTGTATGTTCATTGGAAATGAGTGGTGAAATGAACATTATTGCATCAGTTTTAATAAAAAATTGGAGAGTGATTCAAGGAAATCAGGATGTTGCAAAGGTTTTAGGTGGTAAACCACATTTTGTTTTTAGGAATTCTCACAACATTAAAAGCATGCTGGAATATCATAATACTGCTCCTAAGAAAAATATTATTACAAAAAAAGGCATGTTTTGCTGTCAAAGTTGTAGAATCTGTAGATTTATTTCTGTTGGTACTAGTATTGCAATATTGAATAGTGACAGAATTTTTGAAGTACCAGGTTATGCAGATTGTAATTCGTGCGGGGTAGTTTATGTTGGCATGTGTACGGCATGTCCAGCATTCTATGTAGGTATGACTACACGCAATTTAAGCACCCGCATTAAAGAACATTTATACAGCATTAAAAGTAAAGACGGAAATAATGCCTTATATAAACATTCCATTAATTGTGAATTTTTTAAAAAATTTGTATTTTCAGTGTTGGAAATTTGCAAACCTGATTATAGAGCCGGTGATTTTAAGAATTTTTTGGAACAAAAGGAAACATTATGGCAGGTCAGGTTGAATTCTGACAAATTTCCTGGTTTAAATGAAGCAATTAATGTGAAATGTTTTTTAAAGTACAGAACGTTAGGTATAAATAAAGAACAGAATATACTGCAATTATTTAATAATTAACTATATTTTTTAATGAAGTTTTTTAATGAAGTTTTTTAAAGTAATTTTTTGTAAATTGTATAGTATTAATTGTTTAATTGGACCATTTGATATGTGTTAATTGATTGTGTATTTAAATGGAGGGAAATGGTTTGTAAGTATTTTCTGATGAAGTCGTATGATGAAAGCGTGAATTAAAGTGTGTTGTACGCTATTGATTTGAGCATTTTATTTGGTGACATCCATTTTTACAGTTTACTTTCTCTGTGTCACCTTTTACGAACTGGTGCTTGTTGGAGTTCGTTTTACTAACTAGCTCAAGTCACTGAGTTAGATATTATAGAAGAAGGACAAGTTCCCAAAAGGCCAAGAAGGAAGATTAGAAAGCAGACAAAATTTCAGAATCCCTAGGAAAATTCTCAGCATATTTCTGCAGAAACAGACGTGTCAGGGTCTTCTGTTATTCAAAGGAATGTTTAAATGGGACAGATAGATGGATATTTAGGTGTTTTTTATTGAGGCACTTAATAAAGAAGGCAGAGTAAGATTATCTCAAAAAGTAGTCAGAAACAATAATAACCTTTCAAATCAAAGTATTTGTAATGATGAAAGACATTCCTTTCCCAGCATTGTACCCACAGATCCCTTGAATACTTCACCATTTCCACTACTGCCCATAACATCCTCAGACAAAGGGACAATTTCATCATCATCAGGTCATATCAAAATTGACACAGACAACAAGGACAATTGTCAAGACAATAATTTAAATTGTTCTGGTGTCATTGTTCATATATTCTGAACAGTTAAAGAAAAGATTTGGAAAGGAGACTTTATTGATATTTTTGATCTCATAGATGCCAAAGCAATTCAGAGCATTATTTATACTGATGTAAGAGGCTCAATGACCTAGTAGAAGCCCCTGTGGTACTAGACAGATGTCAACCCAAAAACGTAATGATGCAATCTTGGGATAATGGATTCATTGGGTTCATATATTACATATTCATAGTGATTGAAAAACATCCTTCCATGACTACCCTCTAGCTAGATTACTTTCCTACTGCAAGAGAGGCCTATGTTTTAAAAAAGTGGGATGTCTTGGCGCCACTATGACCAAAGGCTCAGAAAATTAAAAGTAGAAGACAGTCTGTTATAATGAGAGACTAGACATCCTGACACCTGGCTCAGTGTTATGCTGGGCAAACAAAAATATGACCCCGATCACAAAGGTGATCAATTACCCACTAAAAGATAAATCATGCTGGGCTTTTATTTCTAGCAACTGTGTCTGACTCACATGTAGATTCCCTTACATTTGCAAAGTTTGTGTTGGGAGGCATCCCACCATAAAATGTAAGCAAAATGATTTCAAACGTCTCCCAAGCTCAATTAAATGTCAAAATAGAATGCAATTCAGAGAATCAAAACCACACCAGAGCAAACCCAATTTTTATTGTTGTAACAGAACTTACTATTTTCTCAGATTTAGATAAGCTATCATGGAGTCATTCCCTCATTAAGTAGAAGTCCTCAAAGAGCTTCTGAAGGACTATCCAGATCTCATAGTTGCTAAGTTTCTTATTGAATGATTTACTAGAGTTTTCTCCATGAGATTCAATAGTCAAGGCATACACACATGATGTAAAAACTTTGTGTCAGTAAAGGAAAGGAACCCATAGTTCAGTCCCATATTTACAAGATGCGATGACCCACTACTGGCCCAGTAATCAAGGAGCCTCAAACCTTACAACTGGCAACAGTGAAGGATGTACAATAGGAGGATGACAAGCATACATACGGTATTTTAAGATGCAGCTCACTTCATCTACTACAATTTCCCTTAAGAGCACACTGAGACCACAGTCAGTCTGATGCTGGTTTCTCCCTCTTTCTCCAGATCCTCAATAAGACTTCCTAGTGGCACAGCTATAGAGTTAAGCTCTCAGCTGAGTGGCCAAACCAAGACCTACAGCATCCTTTCTGTCCAACCAGTGCTTCATGTCCCTGCCCAAGTAGATGACACATACACACTTTGAGGTTTGATGTATACACACACACCTGGGAAAGGCTGACACAGGTTTACTAGCTGTGCCCCCTTCTGCCCAGAATATAAGGTCGTTATCACTGCCACCAGTCACGTCTTTATCAGCTACTTAAAGATCCTTATTGGTGGGTGTCCAATCTTACTGTGTAATGTTACTATCAATACAAATGGTAGTTTGACCTAGAGCAAGGCTATTACAAGTAGCCTACAGTGTCACCAAATAAGTCTGCAAGTACTCTCAGAGCTTAAATATGCCTCTACACAGATCAGCCACAACGAAACATTTAAATATATCCAGTAATAAATAATAAAAGAGCAAGACAATACTAAATATATATATATATATATATATATATATATATATATATATATATATAGATACAAATATATATATAGATATACATACACACACACACACACACACACACACACACACACACACACACACACACACACACAGTAACATTAGAGTTCAAAATTACAGGAAACTTTTAAAACAACATTGCAGGGCAGTCTCAAATAACTAAAGAAAAAACATCTAAGCTATGCTTTGCTATATTCCTGACTGAATCTAAGAGACTTACTGTATCCTAGTTAACTTACTTACAGAGCAGCAAGGCAGATGTGGTGAGTGGGTCTTCCAGCTGATGTTGTAAGGTCAAAGAAAATATAGAATACTCAGTCTCTCTCTGAGAGTTCTTAAATTAATATCTCAAACATTACTGCTGGGATAGGTTGCAGGATGACATCATTTCTTTGTCATCTGACTCTATCCCAGGTAATAAACAACCATTGATGCAGCTGGTAGCATTTAGCATCTGCCTGTGAAAATTCATGTGCAAGGTCTTTTCTTAGATCTAAGGCAGGTCCTAGAAGTCATAAAGCAATAAAAACACTTCCAAGACAATACAGAGAAACTCTAGTTCTCGGCATTGTGACTGTTACTGCACTGAAACTGAAAGATAACATACTTTTTTATGACATGGCTATAAAGTAATTTAATTTCAGCTATTTTTCTGAAGTTTTGCAAGTTACCCTTCTGTATTCCAGTTTCCCCTTTTAAAATATTTGTACATCTAAACAGTTACAGTAGTGTATGTACATTTTTGTTCTGTTCCAGTAGGGTACAATGTGGATACATTTTTAAAGTTCAGAATTTTACAACCCTTTTCAACACACACTTCTCTACCAACAGTTTGATATACACATAACATACAGTTCTAATACATTTGTAACACAAGCGTATGTATCATGTAGATATTTGCAAATGAAATATAATTATTTACAAATTCCCAGAAAGCTGGGCTGGCAGTATCTCCTTTCGTGACACAAGAAGACCCAACAGGATGGGTTAATGTTCCATTTCAGACACCCCCATATGATCCATTTGTTATTTCTCCTTTAGGTCTGGTTCCTAAGAAGAAACCAGGATATTACCATTTAAAACATCATGTGTCATACCCAGATAGTCTATGAGTCAATGATGGTATAGATAAGAAACATTCTAGCATTTATTACTCATTTCTCGATAATGCAGTAGCCATCATAAAAGGAATTAATGAACCATGGATTGCCAAAGAAGACATACAGTTTGCTTTCTGTCTTTTAACCATCCACCCCAGCACTGGCATTTTCTGGACATGGAATTCAATGGCATGTTATTTTCAACATTGTTATGCCAATGGGGCACTTGGTTACTTGCTCTGTTTTTGATGGTTTCTAAAAGGTCGTTCTCTTACTTGAGGCAGTTGAACTTGTCACAACTTGGGGTTCAATATCTCAATGATTTTTTTTTAATCCCTAGAGATGATGAGATCCAAATGAGGGAAAGCCTCTTTTCCTTCACTGATTTATGTGTCCCTTTAGCCAAAGACAAACTAGAAGGATCAAACAAAGTGTTAACATTGTGGGGTATTGAGATGATACTACAAAGTTTTCACTTATCAAAAGAAAAAGTTAACAAAATAACCAATACTGTAATTAACTTCCTGTCATCTAAAAGGGTTACCATAAGACAGGTTATGGGACTGTTGGATTTTCATCTTTGCCTGCAGAACCATACTTCCGAGCAGAACTTTCATCAGGTCAATAGTAGGCCTTTTTATGGAGGTGACAAACAACAGGAGAGTCAGAGAAGACCTGAGATTGTGGTCCAGTTTCCTCTTGGCTTATAATTGTTCATCCTCTTGGCATGAATTTAGCATGGGGGGTTATTTCAATGGATATTGGTTCTCTAAGCCATGGCCAACAAATTGGTCCTATTAATGGAGGAGGGACGTCACATTTTTAAGAGTTTTTCCTAATATGGGTTTCAATTCATATATGGCAAGATCAACTTAAAAACAAACAGTTAATATTCATATCAGATAACAAAGCTGTAGTCACGGTACTGACAAAAAAGTCATCCAAACAATTTTGTAGCAATGATGGTCTCCTTTAAAAAAAAAACGTGAAATGACGACAAATGTATGGCTGCCCACACAGATAAAAAGTTAAGCACTTTCTTTCATTTTAATCACAACAAACTTCTTCAGAACTGACCATTAAAGCAATTAGTAAAGTTTAAATGCAAACTTTGATTAACACATCAACCAATCACATGTCCATTCATCTAATTGTTCATTAATAAATACCATTTTCTTAAAGGCAAAAATATCAAGCGTAAAATATACCAATTGACATATATACAAAACATATATAGCACATACAAATGTATGCCTACTGTAAAATTACTTGCAAGATAAACTGTTTAATAATACAGTCTGTTGTTCAAAAGACATTTAACATTTACAGTCTCATTCAGAGCAGGAATGTGATCTACCCTAAGGAAAACCTGCCATCTAAGCTCCTTGTTTTCAAGAGCATTATTGAATTCTGTGACAAATGGAGTCAAGTCTATTTCATCCAACACAAAAAATACAAATTTTTTGAAGTTAGAACACTCCAATGCATGTTTGGCTTAAGCATTGTTACTATCTTTGTTTCTAATAGCCAAACGGTGTTCATAAATTCTTTTGTAAAGGGCTCTAGTAGTTTTCCCCACATACAAACTGTGACAGGTGGAGCACATTGCCAAATATATTACCCCCATACTTTTGTAGTTGCATCTGCCTTTACTGACCACCATTTTGTTAATATGTGCAAAAAATATATTTTTGATGAATCATGATGTAGTTCTCCTTTACTTGAAGATAAACATATCTTTCACTGTAGAATATATTCCTGGATCAAAAAACAATTTCGCTGATATATGTTCTCGACTTCTGGTCCAGAAGTTCAAAAGCAGATATATTATATATATATTATATCCCCTATTCCAATAACACAAGACATCTGGTTGATTGGAGATGGATAGCAGCCCTTGGTTTTGGAATTCATCAATGAAATGTACCAGGAAAGCATACACCTCATCAATTAAACATTTCAATTACTTTTTTCATGGCTTACAAATTCAGGACTGTCAATGGTCAGTCCATATTATGCTATGCTATCTGCATCATTGCAATAAAATGAGTCTGGGACAGTCTTAGTCAACCTATCAATTTTAAGCTTATTTGGTAAAATATTTGATGTTCCTAACTTCACTAAACATTGTATAGTTGCCAGAGTCGTCAAACTGTGGAGCACAGAAATGGGTTTCATCCTCAATAAAAGACATCTGATAGGTGCAGCACTATTGAAACCTATTTTACATGGTCTATATTCTATATCCAATTCATACTACAATTATTGCATCTGGGACACATTATTCTTGCGGTTATACTTTGGTGCTCTTGGAATTGATGAATTTACTGTCAGGCTCAAGAGGATCAGTCCAGGTTTTTACCCAGGAGATAGCTTTAATTTGGATTTCTAGATCCAAAATAGACCTGAAAGGCCTTGGTCACCAAGTTTTACTATAGATAATTAATGATTCCCTTACATGTCTGGTATCTTAAAGTAAAACACAAATGACATTAATATCACACCCAAATCCTTTATTTCCAAGGAAGGTCACAAGATTACTAAGAGTGACCTGACCAGTCAACTCAGAGGAGTTATAATCCACTTAGGTATTTGCCCCAACCTATTCATTCCCTACTCATTCAGAGTTGGCTAGGTTTCTGATTTAGTGGCTCTAGGACAGTCCACAGAAGATCTTAAGAGGCTAGGTACATGATCCTTTAACTGTTATTTAGGATATATATATATGTCAGTCCAAGAACAGTTAATTTCATCAAATTTTGTTTGCTTTTAGGAATAAAGACTATACTCATGCTTAAACATTCCTTAATTGCTCATCTCAGAGCAGTAGTCTGACAAAATGGCACAAATCTTGGACTACATCAGGCCAGGTTCAAGGGAATTTGGAGGTGAATTAATGGATTAAGATGGAGGCAGCTACTCCTTTATCTAGCATACTACATTCAACAAACAGAATGTTGTCATGCAATCATTTAGCATGCTGAGTGGAATGACCTTGGATTTAAGTCTAAGAGATAGTACTAGATCTCACATGATTTGGCAGCCATCAAGCAGAATTACATCACCAGTCCATAGTCTGGTCCAGCATTATTCTCAGATGAAATTGAAAATGACCTTACAATACATAGTCGATAGAAAATAAAATAGAAGGCTAGTTAATCACAGAGTATCCAGAGCACCTTTACTAGACATATCTGTTGTCAAAAAATGGGGACAATATGACAAAGATAATTTGGTTAAAAAATATGGAGTTCATTTATCTGACTTTGAACCAGATTTATTGAATGTATCTTTGTTTTTAACTGAATATTTTACTATATCTCAGCAAACAAGCACTGACAAAATTTATATGCATTTCTATTATGATCATCTATAATCAATATTCATTAATTTCTTATGTAGTTACATTCATTTTGCAATTATTGGGTTCAATTTTAGTTTTAACAGTTGTATTACATAAATTAAAAAAATGGAATAGAGATAGCAGGCTGGTGGCAGCCTGGTGAGTGGCTTTTTTTGGCTACATCTCCCCTTTTGTTTACACTGTCTCCCCTACTTCCCTTGCTTGGAATATGATAACTAAAGAACTCAGTTTGTAACAGTGCTACAAGATTTGTTAGGTTATGAGTTTTAGTCAAATCAAATTAAAGGCCATCGGGTGGACTTTATGTTAAGCCACCTGATAACAGGTCTGTGGTTGTAGTGGTGTCAGTTAAGTTATAAAGTTCAATGTTGCTTATAGTGCTCACATGTGCAGCCAGTACAGATGAGATTTAATACAAGTTTTGGTTAACAATAAATTTATGGTCACTCCTGTACCAGTATGTGTTATGTTTTATTTGTGAATGGGATTAAGAGACAAAGACTACTTTGACAGCTTATTTTGAACAAAATAAACTTTGAGAGGAGGCAACAGAGATATTAAAGAAGCATTTGGACTCTGTGGAAAATGGGTCCTATTGTCAGAACTTGGAAGTAATAGGGATTCCGGAAACTTGGAAAGCCAATGAACTTAAGATTGGATTTTCTTTCAGAAATGTCCACTGCAGCTTTTGAAACCTTCCTGTTAACTTGGATTTAGAGATTTCTTAGTTTTTTAGGAAAGATCGTCAATTTCAGACTTTCAAATGGAAAACAAAATACTGTTACTGATAGAATTAAATTAAGGTTGACTTTGGATTATTCTATTGTCTAATAAAAAGCAAAGCCTTTGTCAGGGGGGCCATAGAGAGTCTGAGGTTGCCTTCCATCCTTTCTGTTCTGGATTTTTCTGTAGCATTGAAATTCAGATAGCAAGAGTACAAGCTAAGCATAGACTTCTCAGAAGCTGTTCTTAGCTTTAACTCCAAGGACCTCTGGGATGTAGGCCAAACCTTCGACAAAATTCACGTCAAGAAAAGATGGAAAAGTAAATGGAGTGGTAAAGTAATACAAGGCAGACTGTCAAATAATATTTCTTACACAGTGTCTGAAAATAATAAGAAGAAAGCATGCTCAACAGCCTTAATAAAAACTACTCAGACGGAAACAAGATCTGCAGTAAGTAGGAAGGGCCAATGAAAGGAAGGAATAAATAGGAAGATTACTTCTGTACACCAGACCTCTTTATAAAGATGAAGAGATGAGAAGGTGGACAAGCAATAACAGGAGTAGTGTGCTTCATTCATCCTTACATTTGAATTACCTGAGTATCAGAAGTTAAAGAACACATGGGAAGAAACACTCAATGTCTGTAAGATCACAGTTAGCTGAAGCTTAAACACAGTAGGATGAATATGTGAAGTACCAGCAGTGTACAGGAGGAGGAGAAGCAAATATGTGGGCAATACAAAACTACTATGAACTGTCTATGGAAAAGAGGTATGGGAACTATCCACACAAAAACATTTCTGTGACTAGTGCTCTTCTAGTACCAGAAGCCAAACTGATATACAAATGCACTAGGAACACTAGTGCTAAGGTATGATCTGCATAACAAATATTAGTTACAGCAAACAATTTTATGTAAACATTTTTTGTTAGAAAGCCCAATGCACTTGTGTTTTTTAGGGGTGACCTGAAGTATTACCGTATTAAGTGACTTGCTCAAAGTTCTACAGTTTGCAAGTGAAAATTCCAATACAGCTCGCACAACGGTTATGACCAGCTATTCAGTTGTCAGACCTTATAATGTGAGTAGTTATTGATTCTGATATTTATACCCCCCCCCCAGCCTTGCCAATGACTATTCATTTCAGTTTTACTATTATTATTATTTTTTTTTTGAGTGATCACGCTTTGCTCATTTATCTTAGGACAGGCCTGACAGTGCAACCTTTTCCTCTTAGCAATTCCTTTTATACAGCATAGCAAGTTGTAAATACTTCTATAAATCCTGAAACATATATTTTTTTACTACAAAAGCTATTACTTTAGCAGGTAAAAAGAAGTTGGGAGCACATCATGTCATTCACAGTGATTTTGTTGAAGGCAAAAAGAGCTTTCAGTGAATGGGTTTTGTTTTTTTTCCTTTCACCTAAATTACTTTTGATGACTCAACATGAATCCAAAGAAGTCATAACATTTATCTTTAACAGTTAATTGCAAGTGATTGTTATTTTAAGGCAAGCACTATAAACATATCATTTGGAATACACCAACTTAGGTTCATAGATTAATACTAAGCTAACTGCCCTTCTGAGCCTAGCCAATTACCCCTTGTGAGGCTCAAACCCTGCATCTTGTGATTATAAGGCAACACCTTAATCATTAGGCCACCCTCTCAATTAAGTCTACAGCTGGAGCCTTGGTTCTGAATTAAGTAAACGTCACTACAGGAACTTAAACTCAGACAAACATATTTTTTTGTCAGAATGGCAGACTGGAAAGGTTGTGGAATGCTGAAATACACATTTGTTCTAGAGGACAAGGGTAGGTTGTACAAGTAATTCTCTGTGCAGGCTATCAGAGAGCAAAAGCAATCCCATTTATGCCTACAAGTAAAGGTTGACAAGATAGGGAATGTTTCATATGTGAAATCCATTGAAGGATACAACAAATTATTTCTATGGTTGAATGTGGTGGGGCCATGGAAAACACTTACAGAAAAATGGTGCAAACAGAATGGGACATACAACATTGTATGAAAGAGTTTCAAAGAGCTGTGTGCATGTGCTTGTGTGTGTGTGTGTGTGTGTGTGTGTTTGTGTGTGTGTGTGTGTGTGTGTGTGTGTGTGTGTGTGTGTGTGTGTCTGCAACATCTATCTCACATGGGCAAAATAAACACAAACACATTAGGCTGCACCCAAGAGTTGGGGAGAGGAGTTAGGAGAAGTTTTGTCTATCTTGGTGTGGAGGGGGGATGGAGTGATCAACCTGAGTAGAGGGAGTATAAGCTTTTTTTAACAGAATGAAGTAGATCAGTGGAAATGGGGTGGGATAGGTCTAGTTACATGGGATAAGATATGGAATCATTGATGGTGCTGGGGGGCACACAGGGCATGTGCATCTCTGTGAAACATTGCCTCAGCAAATTTACAAGCACATAAACTCAGCCCAACAGCTGAATTTTTAAATCCACATGAATGAACGTATTGTTGCATCAATTTCGGTTTACCACCAGATGCATGCGTTGCCCTCCCACAGTTTCCTTAGTGGGTATTTTAAATCAGTTTGGCTCATGCAACATTCTGAGCAAGAATAAATTAAGTTTTTTGTGTCCAGTTTCTTTATGAAGAAGAACTAATAACTTGCTTTATGGTTTGAGGAGCAGCTCAAGAAGAACTAGAATGTTTCTTTCCAGTTTGCTGAGCATCTCAAAAAGCAGTGTGTGTGTGTGTGTGTGTGTGTGTGTGTGTGTGTGTGTGTGTGTGTGTGTGTGTGCGTGTGTGTGTGTGTGTGTGTGTGTGTGTGTGTGTGTGTGTGTGTGTGTGTACGTGCATGTGTGCCTTGTAAAATTTGGGACTTTTTGACAAGTATTTCTGGATTACAGACACTCACTAAATATCAAGTATGTGAGTTTCAGGCTTTATGTCCTTCAGAAAATGCTAACTGGGAGGCATGGCTAGGATGTAGACTGGTTGGCAGCATCTTTTCCCAGCTCTGCACTCAAAAGATATTTCTGACAGGAATTTTTAAAAACTAGATATTGTAGACAAACCTATTTTGTTGAATTGCTTCTACTAATATCACTAGAAGTCTACAGTGCAAAAAAATTGGCTTTAAACATTATTTTTCCTGTCAAAAACAAGAAGGAAGGTATCTGAATCTACTGAAAATGAACTTTTCTAAGCATACCACACAGGACCAGACGATGAAAAAGGAGATACAGTCTTTATTAAATGCTATACAAGACTTGTCAGTGAAATTTGACAAAATGAATACCAAACTGGACACTTTTGAGGAGAGATCTACAAAACAAATACAGCAACTACAAGAAATAATGACGCAACAGAAGTCTCCAATAGCTGACATAGAGAGATCCTTAAATGATACTGAGGGCAGACTCTCAGAACAAGATCTTCAGCTACATTTTTTATCACAACGAAATGCTTAATTACAAAATAAAATAGAGGATCTAGAGAATAGGTCCAGTTGAAATAACCTTCGCATCTATGGGCTACCAGAGAAAACAGAGGGAGATAACATGGTGACTTTCCTTACTACCTGGTTACCAGAAGTTTTAAAATTGCCTGAAGCTCTTTCTTATGGAATTGAAAGAGCCCACAGATCCTTAAGAGCTGCTTCATCAACCATCAAATCAAAAAATCACCCGAGATCAATAATAGTAAAGTTTTTTCATCACAGGACAAGGAACTTATTTTAAAAACAGCATGGTCAACTTCTCCAGTTAAATACAAAGACAACATAATCAGATTTGATAATGATTATTCTGCTGGAGTTATAACTGCAAGAAAATAATGTCTCCCTCTGATAAAGGAATTGAAAAAAAGGCAACTTAAAGTCCACTTGCTGTTCCCTGCAAGAATAAAAATATTTGTTACTGAAGGTCCTAAAACATTTGACACTCTGCAAGCAACAGTTTCTTATCTTTCAGCTAATAAAACCTTGGATAATGTGGAAGAAATGGATTTCTCCCAATTTGGGGTTAAGCGTCACTTAGAAAAAAATGAATGGAGCACTGCTGACAAGAAGAAGAAGAAACGATAAAAGACATATGAAAAACACAAACATTATTGTCTTCTATTTGCTCTGAAAGGCAAAAAAGTTCTTTGAAAGCATTCATGCTTTACACATGTGTCAGTCTTTGAAGCAATATAAATACAAGATAAGCAGGACATTTTATAACTAAAGCAAACAACCCTAAAGAAAGCAAGGTAACATATCTTTCTCTATTACAGTGTAAATACTTACAGTCATGATTTTTCTAACTCTAAATGATATTTAGATAGTTCATTTATAAATTACCTGCCTTTTACTGCTAGTATAGAATATGATGTATTTACACTGACATATTAATGTGGTGTGTTTAAATGAGCATGATTCATTTTATATTATTTACACTAAGCTGCATGAAATATCTAAACTGATGTATTTAATTCACATAATAATATATAAAAACTTAATAACTGTCAAAAAGTGCCTTGAAAAGTAATTATCTATTCTTTGATGCTAAAAGTGCCTTTTTGACTAACAAACAACTGTTTGGCTTGTATATCTGCCCTTAATGTTGAGAAAACTAATAGAAGTTTAATGAGCTGGTGTTCAGTTTAAAAAAGCCCTAAAAACTTCACTTACTTTGTTTTTGTCTTCCCGCGATAGTCACGAGCTGGGAACTCTTATTTTACCACCCCTGAATGAAGGTTCTTCAGTTAGAATCCATTACAGTGTGTTAAACCTTCTAACAGCACAAAATGAAAGTAAACAGTCATGAGTGATGTCAGCACTAAAACAAGACAGTATGGGTGTGGTGTCAGCTCCTAAGCTACTTAAAGTAACCAGCACACTATTTATGAGATGGCAAAGTGCTTTTACAGTTTAACAAATATTAAAAGTACACTGAAGTACCTAATGATTTTAGAAGGTATCAACACATACATGACGTTTTATTATATTGTAATATTTGTTATTCATTTTGAATTGTTCACATAAACAGCACACAAAGCTCAAAAAGAAGTATATCACTTGAAAGAAACTGTATGAATAGTTAA
The DNA here is from genome assembly GCF_019279795.1 of Protopterus annectens. Taxonomy (NCBI): domain Eukaryota; kingdom Metazoa; phylum Chordata; order Ceratodontiformes; family Protopteridae; genus Protopterus; species Protopterus annectens. Next base: position 1,640,453,299 of record NC_056739.1, on the reverse strand, counting down.
CACATACAGACTTTAATACAATCTTTTCTGATAAGATCACCCACGTAAATTACTATAATTTAACTTAATTTTATAAAAATTTTATATATTTAAGTCCTTGACTGGAACTATATAACATATTTGTAAACACACTGCAGCTAGTGTACTCAACCTTAAGGATAGTAAGTCAATTAAGGTTCATGAATGTAGCTATGTGTTATTAGGCATTTTAAGGGTAAAAAGGAGTTGCTGTTTAATTATCAAGATACTCTGTAAATATTAAATTGTTCAAGTAGCACAATCATTAAGCAGTAATGAGCAAGAAAAAATCTCAGACTTGCTTATGATATTGTTATATATATATATATAGGAAAGAACTGCTGAATTATAAGTATGCTTTTATTAAAGGCAAGTTATATTAATATTGAACATCTTCACTGAAAATGAATGGTTGTGTAGAGACACAGTAACTCCCATTATATAACCAAGGCTAAAGAGATTGTCTTGTATGTCTAAATTGATCAGCCTTGAACCTTAGATTGCAAATAGACATGCAGCGTACATTTACTTATAATACTGAATATATATTATATAACATCACAAACGCTAAAGCCATTGTCAGCTACATCTCATATCAATCAGCATTAAAATATGAATTGAATAGCATAGGCATTTACTAACATATTGCTGTTGGTACCTGATATGCATATAAGTAACAGGTCTAATTTCTGTCTATGAAAGTAAATACCAGGCTGTGTGCATTTGTTAATTATGAAACAAGAGCGTGCTATCTATTCTTTTTAATATCCTATAGGTATGTACTTGTTAGAGACACACACATGCTGCAAAGCTGCTAGTTATTGCATATTCATTGGTATATTTCTGACTGCAGTGTTATAAATATATGGTGTGGACCACTTGAGTTGAGAATATGTCTCTATATTGGGCATGTTCTCTGTTTGAACATTGTATATTATCTATAATATGATATAGAGTACCCTCACTAAATTCAAAGAAGCCACAATAGAAACAAATATTTATTAAAAATGGAGAATAGAAGGATGAAGAGAAAAATGAAGGAAAATGGTTGATGGTCATATAAGGTTATCTTTTCCTGTGTATGTAGAAGAGTTGACAGTAATAAGTACCAAACAATTGTGTTATAGCATATTTAAAGCCTACTTTGCTTCTCATATTTTCCAACCTTACAGTTATAACACTGCAGATAAATCCTGTAATATCATAAGGAGTATGAGTTGCTATTTGACATATGACATATGTGGTACACTAGCGATGAAATATGCCAGTGGCGCTAAAAAATATATAGGAATTGCTGAAAAATATAGTCTTAAACTATATAATACCAATGTCAAAAACAAATTAGTAGCATTCATACCACTAAAATATGACTTTTTGAATTAAAAGAAAACTATAAGATTACTGATAAATGACAATACAAATGTAACATTATATTCATTGTTGCGGATACTTTCTGATTTAATCAACTTGTGGCATGGTTAACTGATGCATATAATGCTTAACATTTTTTTTTTTTATCTATGTATGCATATATGTGTGTATATGTATATGTGTGTGTATGTGTATGTATGTATATGTATATATATATGTATATATATGTATATATATATATATATATATATATATATATATATATATATATATATATATATATATATACACATAGGTAGACCATTACAATAAATATGATACCTATGAATGCCACTCACACTATAAGGGAGATAGACAGCAAGCATATTATTTTTAAGATGCATAACCGTTATTGCTACACAAAAGATATATTAAAATAAAAGATTTCCCTTTACAATTTAAACAAAACCAAATAGTTAAGTATTAAATCTATGTATAGTTGTGTTGCCTTAGTGTTTTATAAAATATTAAAAATAGATAAAGACTGTATTTAAGTAATCTGTAAAGACAAATACATGTATACTTAAAATATATATAAGATACTTTTCATTATAAAACTACCATATGGCGGGGCCGGGGGAGGATGCTGAAATGCAGACTTAGATCGCTTGAATGATTAGATCATTCAAGGATGAGATGTTTTTTCTCATGGAGGGGTTTGGTGGTTGTTTATCTTATATTGTTCTCAGTTATGATCTTGTAATATACTTTTATTGGGTGTCTATAATCTATTGTAGTACTGTTGGAAGAAGAAAGAACAAGTCATTCTCTTCATGTACACACATCTACACAGTGTTACGAGTATATGAATATGGATAAAAGCAAAACTAATATAAATCCAATTGCAAAATGTATATCTCTTAATGTAAATGTTTTAAATAATAGCTGCAAAAGGGGAAGTTTTTATAGATATTTAAAGCTATGTGAAGCGCAACTAGTATTTTTACAGGAAACACACCTTACACAGGAAGACATAAATAAAATAAACAATAAAAATTATACAATACTAGTAAGTTCCACCTATAATCAGAAGCGAAGGGGAGTAGCAATTTTGTGAAAAAACACTACTTTAATGCCTAAAATCATAAACACGTTCCATGACAACTCAGGAATGTTTTGTCTAGTGACAATATCTATCAATGAAATGATATATACATTAGTGAATATTTATTGGATACCAGGACTAGGTGTTAGAGTGGCCAAACAACACTTAGAAGACATTGTACAATATACCAAAGGCAATTTAATCATAGCTGGAGATTTCAATTGCATTATAAAAGAAACTGACACAAATACTAAAACTACACGTAAGAGATCACATTTAACAAAGTTGTTAATATAGTTGACATAAATGAGTATGCTACCCCAGATTCACTATTCTTTACACATTTTTCCCATAGGCATAATACATACTCTAGAATAGATAGAGTGTACATAGCAAAGGATTTAACCTCTAAATTAAAGTCAAGACAATTTCATGTCCATTTTCGGACCATAACACCATAACATTTGAGATAGACTTATGTTTCAAGAGAAGGTTATCAGTAACAAGAATACCATCTTACATAACAAATCTCAAAGATTTTAAGGAATTTTATATTAAAGAAGCACAAACATTCCTAGATATCAATCTTACAAAAGATGTATCTGAAATATATATATGGGATGCATTGAAAGCATACCTATATGGAAGAGCGGTGGGATGGTATAAAAATAAACAAAAACAGTGGAATAAGGAATTAATGGAATTACAGTCAAAAGTAGATAATTTAAAGCTTGATATTCAAAATGGAAACACCAACTTAATAAAAGAACTAGAAGATACTAATAAAAAATACTCAGAGACGCTACACCACAAAACAATGATCAACTTAGAAAAAATTAAACTATGTTACTATTCAATGAACCCTAAAAAACAACGAAGAATAGCAAATAGGACTAAAAAGATTATTAAAACAAATCAAATCAAGGAAATACATAATATAGAAACCAAAAAGAAAGTATCTGATTTAGAAGGAATACTAGAAGCTTTTAGGCTATTTTTTCATAAACTTAATAATCAAAATGAGAAAACAGAAACACATTCAGTATTGAAAGCTTTTCTCAAAAACAATGTTAAAGTTAGGTTATTAGAGGAGCAGGTGCAACTACTAGATAAACAAATAACAATGACAGAACTTAAAGCTGAAGTAAATAAGCTAAAATTAAATAAAGCTCCAGGTATAGATAATATCACCCCAGAAATGTTTAAATTACTATCAAATGAGGCTTTGCTGTTGTTATTGAATGTCTTTACATCAGTTAAAAATGGTAAAGACATTCCTCCTTCTTGGAAGTACACATTAATATCACCAATTCTGAAACAAAATAAAGATCCCAGTGAATGTTCAACATACAGACCCATTTCACTTCTTAATATAGATTATAAATTTTTATGGCAATACATGCTGCTCGAATAAAACAATTACTACCACTTTTGATAGAGGAGGATCAAACAGGTTTTTATAAAAGATAGGAACACTTATGACAACATTAAAATAATTATTTCCTTAATTGATTATACAAATGTCACAAAAAACAAAATGAATGTTATTAGCTTAGACATAAATAGCGCATTTGATTCAGTGAACTGGGATTATCTGTGGTTAGTTTTAGAAGAATATGGCTTCTCAAACAACTTCACTTTGTTAATAAAATCATTATATGAAAAATCATTGGCTTATATAAAACTGGGATCTTGTCTATCTAAATCTATTAAAATAACTAAGGGCACAAAACAAGGCTGCCCTCTTTCTCCATTATTGTTTGCACTAGTCATTGAACCCTTAGCAAATAATATACGTATGGATAAAAATATTGAAGGAATACAACTAGACAACAGCCTAGAGCTTAAAATTCAACTTTTGCTGATGATATTTTAATTACCTTAAAAATAATAATAGCTGTTTAAAAGCATTATGGGACTCAATTCAAAACTTTCAAAACTTTTCAAGTCTTAAATTTAATGAGAACAAAACAAATGTATTGCTTATAAATACTAATAAAAAGATCTAAATAAAAATACCATAAATATATCTCTACCGATAATATAATTAAATACTTGGGAATTATAATAACTAACAACCTAGATACTACAATTGAAACAAATTATAAAGAGACCTTAAATAATATTAAAAATCTAATACAAAGATGGAATAAATTCTTCTTTTCAATGGAAGAAAGGCTTTATATAATTAAAATGATCATATTTCCAAAAATTCTTTATGTCATACAAGCTTGTTCTTTGCCACCAGCTAAATCACACCTAAAACAATTAAATGATTTAATGGTAAGATTCCTATGGTATCCAAAAAAAACAAGGATAGCTATGAAGTATCATCTAGATGATTGGGATATAGGTGGCATAGGTTTACCAGACATAGAAATATATTTGCATTCATCCATTATTAAAACAATATCATTATGGTTAAATACAAAATATACATCAAAATGGAAGCTAGTTCATGAGAGAATCTGGTTAAAATCAGGATTTCTAGTAGCAAATAAATATACAGATTTCGTACCAAACAATTTTCTATGGCTGATGAAGGAATATATGATGATACATAAGAATAAAAATATAAGTTCCAAATACATTACTTATACATTAAAAATTTTCCAAAATCTTATTAATAGCAATCCTGATATTAAAGCATGGTCATTTCTTTTATATCCAGTAGCGTACACACAAGGTAATATAATAACATTTAATATGGAAGTAGTCAACATGCTTAAAGAAAAGGAATTAATATATTGGCATCAATTGCTAAACTCTGGAAAACCTCTGACAATAGACCAGATTAAACAGAAATTAAATATGGAAGATAGTTCGTGGTTACATGTACAATAATTAAGACAGTATATATTAAGCAAACAAGAAACAATGCAACCATCAATAAGACAAAATGTTCCTAACCTTATAGAACATATAATATTGCTAACGAATCAACCCATTACTGGAAAGGGATACTTATCATCTATTTATAAAACAAACAAAAAAATAAAAATGCATAATAATGACAAAATATGGAATTATTATAGATTAGTTAATGGACATGTGCCAAATGACAGAGATAAAAAACTAATTCTTCTCTCTCCAAAGCAGACATCACTTTCATTACATTGGAGACTTTTTACATGGCAATTCATACACAGATCTTATGTAACCCCTCATAAAATGGAACTTATGTTTAAGAAAAATATTGGCTGCTGGAGATGTGATTTATCAATAAAAGCAGACTGGCAACATATTCTATGAATGCCATTTGATTAAACCATATTGGGATAAAATAAATTATTTTCTGCAAATGGTATTCAATGATAAATTCCAGATTTCCAAATCTATTATTTTGTTTAATGCACCTGTACCCGACTGTGTGCCAAGAACAAAATATGTAATCTTATGTACTCCCCTAGCTATTGCAAGGAAGAACATTACATCAAACTGGAAATCCAAAGCTTCTCCAACTTTTAAGCAATTCATGAATATGGTGTCAGCAGTATCGCAATTGGAAATGAATACTATTAAAGGAAGAACTGAAAGAACTACATCATTATACGTAGCATGGCAAAAAGTAACTGAAATACTGGAGAATAATGACTGCAGCAGATTATAATCAGGAAACAATTGTATAGAAAGTCAATTATATGTCAACAATAGACACCCTTGTAAATACTTTATTTTGGTTTTAATGTTTGACATCTGTTTAGAGGTTTTAGCCTACCTTTTTAAATAGTTTGTAAATACTTCATTGTCATAAATAACCTGCATTCATGTTTTCTTGCTTTTGGAAATGAAAAGAAAATGCTAACTAATGTAATTTCTATGTAAGAGATTTAAAATCTGTTCCTGATTGTTGGGCCTTTTGTCTGATTCTTCAGCTAAAAGGTTGGGAGGGCATGGGTGTGTGTGATGGGATGCACTGTATAGTTAGTGAACTGAAATACACTTCTCAGTCATTATGCATTTGTTCATTCATTTTATCCAAGCAAACATGAATGTGCACAGTTGTACAAGGTACTGTAACTGGTAGTCACATCTGAGTGTGTATCCTGCTTCCTAGAGTAGTTATGGTGTAAAGTAAGGAAGGTAATGCTACTCAATGCTAGAAGTCTAAACCTCAAATACACTCACTTGAGGCACTCCTTAAAATAGAGAACATCGACATCTGTGCAGTAACAGAGACCTGGTTCAAGGCTCCAGAGAGCACCCCTGCATTACCATTCTATAATTCATACCACACCTTTTGGCCACCTAACCAGGACCGAAACACTAAAGGCGACCACATGTCCATTTCATTAAGGATAGCCACACCTCCAGGCTAGTTGCTCAGCATAATGCATCCGCGATTATCCAAGTGCAACTAACTCTGGGCAAGACTGTAATCCAAACTATAGCTTGCTACAGATCCCCCACCATGCCCCAGGATTCCTACTCCTCATTTCTTGCTAAACTGGAAAATATTAGGGTAAAACCTAACACCCTAATAATGGGCGATTTCAACTACCCCACCATTAACTGGAAAAACTACTCATGTACCAACTCTTTTGCTCAATGTTTTCTGGAATTCATAAATTACAATGCCTCGGATCAACTTATCCACACCCCCACCAGGGGCAGCAATATCCTAGACCTGCTCACTACCAACCTGGGCAACCGGTGTTCCAAATCAAAGGTCAATTCCTCATTGGTCAGATCCGACCACAAGCTATTCACCCTAGACATCCACATCCCTCCCCACCGCCCATTAAGGAAACCACCGGAAAAAATTCTCCAAAGCCAACTTCACGCTTCTTAGGACAGAAGTGGCAAACTTCACAACACTCATGCAGTTGGACAATAGAATAGGACTGCTGAATCCTACACAAATGCACTTTATAAGCACTTACATGAGTGCATGGATTGTGGAATCCAAAACAGAACCAAGATGCTATCCTCCAAAAAAAGGAAGCCAATCTGGTGGTCCACTGCCATAAACAAACACTACAACAGAAGAAAGAAACTGTTGCAAAAAAGAGTAAAATCCCACAATTGGAGGAACTCCCTGGTCAACCTCAGTAAAAAGCTGAGATCCCTCATAAAATCCTTCAAAGCTAGTTATGAAAACAAAATCACCACTGATTCTAAAGACAACTACAAAACATTCTATAGCTATGTCAAGAATCTCAATGGCAACAATTGGATCTGCTCTGAGTTACAGCACAATGGCACTAAATATACAGAACCAACTGATATTGCCAACATCCTGGCAGATAGGTTCAGTGCTAACTTTACCCCTCTTTCACCCCCTAAAGGGCCCATCTCTATACTGGAAGAATGCAAAGTTCCTGTAATCATGGCTGCACTGGTAAAAACCACACTCTCCAAAGCCAAGAACACAGCATCCATGGGACCTGACAACATCTCAGGCTGCGTTGTACATGAACTACAGAATGAACTGGCACCCCACCTAAGTACCATGTTCAGTCATAGCCTCACCTCCCGCTTTGTGCCCACTGAATGGGGTACAGCGACGGTTATCCCACTCCACAAAGGGGGAGCCACCATGGACCCCAGGAACTACTGCCCTATTAGCCTGATGAGCCTGGTCTGCAAGGATATGGAATGTATAATCATGGAACTTATAAACAATGACATTGGTAATCTCCAAACTCTGAACCCCACCCAGTTTGGGTTTGTAAAAGGCAGATCATGTCTCCTAATCCTGATAGACTTCTTTGAAGTGGTCACCAAAGCCATAGATGAGGGTAAGGTGGTTCACACAGGCTGTCTAGATCTCGTCAAAGCTTTTGTCACCATCCCCCACTCTGGAATTATAGATAAACTCACTAAACTAGGTATAAATCCCTATGTCACAAGATGAGTTGCCAACTGACTCACTGACAGAACCCACACTGTGAAAGTAGCAGACTGCAAATCCGACATCAGACCAGTGACAAGTGGAGTACCACAGGGTTTGGTCCTGAGTCCTCTCCTGTTCGGTATCTACTTCTCAGAAGTACGGGCTAACACAGAAGGTCTTTGGCTAGCGAAGTTTGCAGATGACTGCAAAATAGGAGCCATAATCAAAACTCCTAATGATGTGGACATCCTACAAAAGGGCCTCACTGAGACAGATGCCTGGTGTCAAAGCCATGGCCTCAAGCTCAATACCAAAAAGTGCATTGTCATCCCTTTTGGTAAAAACTCTGTACCCATAAACTACCACATAGGCAGTAGTCTACTTAACACTGAAAGTGTGATAAGAGACCTTGGGACACAGGTGGACAGTAGTCTCTTCTTTGGTAATCACATCACCACAGTAGTCAGGAAATCCTTCTACATGGCACACCTCATCACAAAAGGTTTCTCATCCAGGAAAAAAGAGGTCATCATTCCCATCTACTCGTCACTCATTAGACCCATTATAGAGTTCAAAGCCCTTTTTGGTATGTACCTCACAAGATAACTAGAAAGGCCGCAGAAATACCCCACAAAGAGGATTACTGGCTTCAAACAGATACCTTACGCAGACCAACTCAAAAAACTCCAGCTTTACTCCGTCACATATCGCCTACTCAGAGGCAATTTCTGCCTAACATACAAAGCTGTGTCAAACCCAAAGCTGTTGGACATGCTCCACTTAAAGAAATCCCAATCCCTTTGAGTTACATGCTCTAGGGACCTAAACCTTGTCATCACAGTAAACAGAACTTGCTGGAAGGATAGATTTCAAATACCATGACAGGAATGGATCCTATAATAAGTAAAAGTGTGATTAAAGTTCATGAGATTAGTATTGTTTCAGTCTTTGATGTTAGCCAAAAGTGCTTTTCGCAGCACCCACAATGTTCCCAGAATTTACTTATTCTGCAATTCATAAAGAGTTACATGTATTGGCAACATAACCAAAAGCGAGTAGGAACACAACTGGAGATAGCTTGAAAATATATAAAAGAATTTAATAATTCCAGATACATGTGAGCGCTTTCGGCCGAACCAATGTCCAGCCTTCATCAGACAAACAGCGGAATATCTGATATCAAGGGTTTTTATATTGTTAAAAAGTGGTAGTACCAATCCAAACGAAATGCATTACTTAATAAAAATGTTACCATGGTAACCTTAAAACAGTATTACAATTAAGTAACATCAGACATGATTTTGTGTTACTTAAATCAAATACTAGAAGCAAAAAATCAGATGTAAAAATTACTTATACAACATGTTATAACATGAAATAAAAAATCCATGAATTAAAGATCAGACTCTGTATTCACTTTTTTAAATGTAAACAGATGTAAATATGTTACATTACATTTCTACAACCGATAGATAGAAGCGGACCTCTTTAAATTGATTTTAAATTTTATATATGCACACATATGCCAAATTTCTTAACTTGAAGGACAATAAACTAAACTACGACTATATTGTTGTTAGATTTATAAGATGTTTGAATTCTGTTATCTATTATAAGACAACCACTTTAATACACATTTGATGGACAAGTTGTCATTAATTCCTGGTAAAAGGTGTGCCCTAGTTCATATCTGCCACATTAATTCATCAATTTCCAGTCTGATTTGCCAAGGTCCCCCTCTTATATCTGGGGTTCTCTGTTGCACAATTACAAAGCTAAAATTGTGTCCTATGTGTTCTGAGATGTGCTTAGCTAAGGCATTATTTTCATCATGCCTGCTAACAGCATACATATGTTCATAAATTCTGGTTTTAATTTTACGCTCCGTCTTACCAATGTAAAAGGCTTTACATTGGTTACAGAGAGCGGCGTAAACCACTGATTTGGACTCACAATTGAAATGTTTATTCACTTTGTATGTTTTGTTGTTAATGATGAATTGTGTGCCTACTTTGATGTACTTACATTGAGCACAAGCCCCACATTTATGCATACCATGCAACTTGTTAGAAGTGGCTCTATTCGTGGTCTCTCTAAAATAGTTTTAGATTTTGTCCCTCCTATATGTAAGTTTTGGTCTTGAACTGAGAATACCAGAGAGGTAATATCATGGTTAATGACATCCCAGTTTTTGTTAATAATCTCCCTAATTTTCACATAGTCCAAAGAAAAGGTATGCACAAAGGACACATGATAATTATTATCAACATGACCGTTAGTCCCAAGGGAACCCATGGAAGTTGAAGAATTTCCTATATCAACATTGACTTGTACAATAATATTGGAAGAGAGTAAGGGGTAAAATGACCTTCTTTACGTTTGTTAGATACTTCCAAGATGATGTTATTAATTAAAGTAGATGGATAACCCCTTGTTAGAAACATATTCCTTAGTTTGTTACATTCAGTTTCAAAATCATGGTCATCGGATACCATGCGTGCTGCCCTTACCAGCTGGCCTTTTATAACTGATCTCTTTTGATAGTAAGGGTGGTTACTAGAAAAATGTAACAAACTGTTGGAATATGTAGGTTTTCTATAGATAGTGCTTTTAAGCCTTTGGTTGGTAACATCCTTTGTTATGAGTATGTCTAAATAATTTATCTCTGTGTCCGCTACATTGAAAGTGAACTCTAAAAAGTCTGTCATGTTAGTCATTCTTTCAATAAAAGAAGGTATTAATTCTTTCCCACCCTTCCAAATGCAAAAAATGTCGTCCTGGTACCTGGTGTACCAGGAGACATGCTGCTGGAATAAATCATCCTTGAAAAGCAGTTCAGCTTCCCAATATGCTAGTACTGCATTTGCAAATGAACCACCACAAGGTTCACCGGTATTATTTACGCAGCGGAATGAAGTGGAGGAAGCAACCGATAGTTCAAATGGTAACTTGACAACGTTGGTCGAACTACTTCTGGGCAGAGTGGATGCCCTTACACAAAAAGTAGATGCTATGATGGTTACACCCTTAATACAAGCAAGCGGATCTTCCAACCAACCGTCTTCCCAGCAGAGCAGTAACGATTCTAGCATTCCTAATGGCCAACTACCTTCTACAGCTGTGGGAACATTCACCGGAATTGTAACAGAGGAGGGAGTATCTTCGGCAATGACTGAACAACATTGTCTTGTTCCTACAGTTGCCGCAGCGTTACTAACAGGTAACACCTCTGTTATTCCTGGTACTAGCATTATTAACAACAACAATGCGAACTCTATTAATCAAAGTATTCCCACCATGGCTAAATTTTTGGTAAATAATAACTTTTTTGGTCAAGGGTTCAATGCGAATGCTGGACCCGTCACTACACAAGCTTCCGGAAGTAACATTCTGGCTGAAAAAAATCGAAGAATTCAACAATAAACTATTCAAGTGCAAAAAATTGCAACTTGAAGTAGCATATTTGAATGAATGTGTTAAAAATAAGATTGTCCCTAAGGGATTAAGACAGTGGCGTTAACCATCAGGTTTAGTGGATAACTCCCTTTTTCATCAATAATTGCTTGGTTTATTTGACCGCCAGGGCATAGAGTTTCTGGAAGCTCTCATTGCATTCTATTCTAAAGATATTCTAACTTTGTCCCTTGACCTGGAAACTTTGGAAAAGTCTATTACATCAGATGACGGATTTTTCCGTTTCAAATATGACTATTGCCGCATTTTTTCCAGTATCGAGGCAAGCATGGAAAAACTGTTACTAACTAAGAAGAAGAAATTAAACAGGGATCTAAGAGACTATGCTAACAAGTGTGCTTATCCTAGGCCCCCCCGTATTACACACACATCTCACAATGATGATACTAGCCATGTGGAAACCAATAATGTAACGGATTCCAGAAACACTACTGAGGTTAACAACCAAGATAATCCTTCTGTACAAAGACAGGGCACTAGAAGGAGTCCAAGGCTTAACAATAATAATGGTGCGGCTAGTAACACAGATCAGAGTAACGTGCCAGATTATATCCCTAGGGATAACATTCAAGTGCAAGATTACTCTATGGGGAATATGAATTTACAAGAAGGCCAGGATTTTCGTCAGGCCAACAATTCCCGTGCTACCAATCGTATCAGGGGCCAGACAATGAACAACATGAAGAACAAGAGACGGGGAAGGAGGAGATGACCCAATTCCCCAGTTTTGGTCTTAAACCAAGCATTTTAGTCAGCTCTTATAGTGACTTTACTGTGTATAACTATACACTCATCGACATTCATCAAGAAATAGTTGATTTTTTTGCTAAGGATTTATCCTTTGTTCCAGGGCAACATATGGACATAGGTAGAATGCTAATTGACCTTAAAATCTATGTCAGGAAACTTAATCTTAATTCCCTAATGGGTAGCGATTCCCCAATACTTAATACTCTAAGGGTTTCTAGTACGTATAATCCACCCCTTCATCCCATTTTGGCGGTGTTTGAAAAAATGTGTGAAATTGACCTGTGGGCAATTAAGAACCAGGTCATGTACAGTAATCAAGGGCACCTTAATAACATTACAATGTTAGAATGGGACTTCCTCTGGTTATTAAAGGACTGCAACATTCGGGTCATGAAACCGGACAAAGGTGGGGGGGTGGTATTGATGGACCACTACAAATACGTAGAGTACATGTTGGAACACCTGAGTACACCTGTATACAAAGAAGTATCTCTTAATGAAATACATGGGGCTTTCAGATCTATCAACAATACGTTACATGATTTATTTTTAGAAGGTTTTGTTGATCTAACTACATACCAATATTTACAGATGACAGCACCAAGAATTTCCACTTTTTTTGGTACACCCAAATTGCACAAACGAATATGTGCACCACCTTTTAGGCCAATTGTTGATGGGAGGGGATCGGCAACCTATGCATGTGCTAAACTCGTTGATAGTATAATTAAACCTCTTCTAGAACAAGAGTTGCACATTTGTAAGGATTCCTGGTCCTTTTTGAAGGACATCAACATGGTAGAATACAATGCTGACATGGTATTTCTTACAATAGACATCAAAGATCTCTATACAGTTATACCACAACAATTAGGCCTTAGTTGGGTTAGGGAATTCATGTATGCCAAGAAATTGGATGACAATACCATATATTTAAGTGAAACACTTTTGGAATTGGTTCTATCCAACAACTTCTTTGTGTTTGAGAATACTTTCTATCTTCAAACTTCAGGTGTTGCAATGGGTTCACCTTGTGGTGGTTCATTTGCAAATGCAGTACTAGCATATTGGGAAGCTGAACTGCTTTTCAAGGATGATTTATTCCAGCAGCATGTCTCCTGGTACACCAGGTACCAGGACATCATTTTTTGCATTTGGAAGGGTGGGAAAGAATTAATACCTTCTTTTATTGAAAGAATGACTAACATGACAGACTTTTTAGAGTTCACTTTCAATGTAGCGGACACAGAGATAAATTATTTAGACATACTCATAACAAAGGATGTTACCAACCAAAGGCTTAAAAGCACTATCTATAGAAAACCTACATATTCCAACAGTTTGTTACATTTTTCTAGTAACCACCCTTACTATCAAAAGAGATCAGTTATAAAAGGCCAGCTGGTAAGGGCAGCACGCATGGTATCCGATGACCATGATTTTGAAACTGAATGTAACAAACTAAGGAATATGTTTCTAACAAGGGGTTATCCATCTACTTTAATTAATAACATCATCTTGGAAGTATCTAACAAACGTAAAGAAGGTCATTTTACCCCCTTACTCTCTTCCAATATTATTGTACAAGTCAATGTTGATATAGGAAATTCTTCAACTTCCATGGGTTCCCTTGGGACTAACGGTCATGTTGATAATAATTATCATGTGTCCTTTGTGCATACCTTTTCTTTGGACTATGTGAAAATTAGGGAGATTATTAACAAAAACTGGGATGTGATTAACCATGATATTACCCTCTCTGGTATTCTCGGTTCAAGACCAAAACTTACATATAGGAGGGGACAAAATCTAAAAACTATTTTAGAGAGACCACGGAATAGAGCCACTTCTAACAAGTTGCATGGTATGCATAAATGTGGGGCTTGTGCTCAATGTAAGTACATCAAAGTAGGCACACAATTCATCATTAACAACAAAACATACAAAGTGAATAAACATTTCAATTGTGAGTCCAAATCAGTGGTTTACGCCGCTCTCTGTAACCAATGTAAAGCCTTTTACATTGGTAAGACGGAGCGTAAAATTAAAACCAGAATTTATGAACATATGTATGCTGTTAGCAGGCATGATGAAAATAATGCCTTAGCTAAGCACATCTCAGAACACATAGGACACAATTTTAGCTTTGTAATTGTGCAACAGAGAACCCCAGATATAAGAGACCTTGGCAAATCAGACTGGAAATTGATGAATTAATGTGGCAGATACGAACTAGGGCACACCTTTTACCAGGAATTAATGACAACTTGTCCATCAAATGTGTATTAAAGTGGTTGTCTTATAATAGATAACAGAATTCAAACATCTTATAAATCTAACAACAATATAGTCGTAGTTTAGTTTATTGTCCTTCAAGTTAAGGAATTTGGCATATGTGTGCATATATAAAATTTAAAATCAATTTAAAGAGGTCCGCTTCTATCTATCGGTTGTAGAAATGTAATGTAACATATTTACATCTGTTTACATTTAAAAAAGTGAATACAGAGTCTGATCTTTAATTCATGGATTTTTTATTTCATGTTATAACATGTTGTATAAGTAATTTTTACATCTGATTTTTTGCTTCTAGTATTTGATTTAAGTAACACAAAATCATGTCTGATGTTACTTAATTGTAATACTGTTTTAAGGTTACCATGGTAACATTTTTATTAAGTAATGCATTTCGTTTGGATTGGTACTACCACTTTTTAACAATATAAAAACCCTTGATATCAGATATTCCGCTGTTTGTCTGATGAAGGCTGGACATTGGTTCGGCCGAAAGCGCTCACGTGTATCTGGAATTATTAAATTCTTTTATATATTTTCAAGCTGTCTCCAGTTGTGTTCCTACTCGCTTTTGGTTGTTTTGTGGATTTTCACTAGTCGAACTGTTTGTGTATTGGCAACATATCTAAATATGCCTGTAAATTCTTTTTTATGAGACTCATTGCTTGTACTACTATTGGAAGTGTTTGGGTACCATTCTTCCACATTGCCTTCATTTCTGCCTACAATTATATAATTTGTATATGTCACTATATGACTACTATATGTCATTTTTATTTGTATACTAAATGCTATAGATTGTATCATTGGATATTTAAGTTATCAATAGCTCTGCCTGTAACTTGTTGTACATTTTATATATGTGTGATTGCCATTACTATCAGTATTATTTGTATTTTTTCTATTTCTTTCTGTGGAGCCTTTCTTCCCGGGCCTCCGCTGAAAAAGGATCTGTATCCAGTCAGAACTTCCTGGTAAACAAATGTAAATAAATAAATAAATACATATTGGTATTTTATGATTTAGTGTCTCTCTGTATGGAAGACATGGTAATCACTGGGAGTAGCAATTTAATTCATTAATGCTAATTTTATCTTCTTTTCATTGACTACTATATTTGGTTTTCTTACATCTATTTTTAAAGTGTTGGTAATGGGTGATACCATGTGATATAACCTTCATCATTTTCTCTAATGCTCTGTGACTCATGTTTCCAATGCTTCTCAGATACTTCATTATTATAATGTTTGCATGATCCCAATGCAATAGTCTTGCCACATTATTATGCCTTTCAGTATACAGACTTCTGCCATTAGTGTATCACACCCAGCAACAAGATGTTTGACTGTTTCCAATTCTGTTTTACAAAACCGCACTTATCTGTTTTTCATACATGTTCAATGGACTTTGTAAGCCAACATGTACGTAGTCCATTATTCTGGGTTGCCAATATTAGCCTTTCGTCTTATAGTTTAAATTCACCTCTCCTTAACCATTCCTGGGCTAGATCTTGCTTGACATGAGGTTGCTCCAGGGATTTTCGGTACTTGCACCTATATTTGTGCATTTTCCACAATTCTTGCCTTCTCATCTCATCCTTCACCTTATATTCCTTCTTTTGTTTTTTTGTCATATTCAGTTGCCTGATTTTTATCTACTTCTGGTTTGATTTCCATTCCTACTTGACAATGATATGCTTCTGCTAAACTAAGCAGGGAAGTAACCTTAGACTTGCTCTCCTCATGTTTTAAAGTTTAACTATGTTTGGATATTGTGAGGTCAACAGATATGTATGCAATCCTATGACTACAGATCTATACATGTAATCAGTTTCAAGGAGACCCATACCTCCTTCAGAATGGGGAATATATAATCTTGGTATACACTGATTTTTATAAAATTTGACATTTAGGGGCCAGTCAATCACCCCAAAACTGTAAGTTAGAACCAGAAGAGCAAATTGGTTTATAGCTTGGACTTTGTTCATAGATGTCAGGGTTGTTTTCAGTATTAATTTTAGTCATCTAAAATATTACTTACTAAGCTTTATTCAAATGTGTTTGCGTTTTATTGTTTATCCTTCATCATGTTTTATTGTTGATTCATCAGTTCCCAAATATTTATACACTCCCTCCTGCTTAATTTGCTTTATATCACATCCTGTCCCAGACTGATATTTTCTTGGTGCTGCAGCTTTTCTGCTTTAAATGTTCCTTTTGTATATTTATCAAGACCAAATGACATTCTTATATCATCTGAAAATGTTTTGACCACATGCAGTTGTACTTTCATTTCCTCATCTGATAAACTATACAGTTTAAATCATTCACAGAAAGAAGATGAGAAGTCTTTGCACTTTGTTGTTTTCTGGGGGACAAATTGTAGCCATGACCTAATCTGTTGAGTAGACAGTTTAGTGGGTTAAGGGCAAGATAAAACAGCAGCAGTGACAAAGAGTCACCCTGGAATATCCCCCTTTGAATTTTTATCCCTGGGATAATAATTTGTCCTTTATCATTGCTTAGCTGCAAAGTTGTTTGGCACTGTTTTCTGGTCACTCTAATGTAACTGATCAATTATGGGTATATTTTATACATTTATCCATGAATGTGGGATGCTGTCAAATGCATTTTTGTAGTCTATCCATGACATACTTAGATTCTTCCTCTTTTTAAAATGCTCCATTTTGACTTAATTTAAAAACAAATAAACCTTTATTCCATATGACTTTCTTTTGTTACCCTTTTGTTCTATTGCCGTGATTGAGTTTTCTTCTTAAAGACTATAAATTCTGTTGGACTCAATTCCAGTGTATAATTTAAACATCATTGGAAGGCAAGTTATCGGTCTATAGTTTTTAGAATATCTTGCAAGTTCACTCTTAATGAGGAATATAATTTTTCATGTTGTTAATCAGGTTTGCGTCTGTTCAGTCCATGCATATAAATAGTTCGTACTCATGGCTAAATCTTCACATAAAGATGTTAATACTTTAAGCCAGAAGTTAGGTACTGCATCTGGGCCTGGACTTTTCCACTTAGGAGCTTTTCTTAATTTTGTTTTACTTTCTCTGGCCGTTACTTCAACCCATTTCATATCCTGTACATTTGTACTTCTTATGCCTTCATTTTCATCTTCTGTTCTTTCAACATCTTTGTTATGTTCCACAGGGTATTCTAGACATTTCTCCAAAATGTGTCTGTTTCTTCTTTTCTGGGTGGCATTTCTATTCCTTTTACCTTTCTTCTTTTTGAGTGGTGTTTCTATTCCCTTTACCTTGTTTCCCAGTTCTCTATGAAACCTTTTTGGGTCATCAACAAATTGTTTATTTTTGTACCTTTCCTTTATATTTATCAGCATATCTTCTATGTTTTTCTGCCTCTGGTGGTATCTTTAGTTCATTATTTGTAATAATGTATGATAGATACTGGTTTGTGCTTATACTGTGTGTTGCTTTTATCACGGCTATCATTCTGAGTATTTTTGTGGATCCATTCCCTCTTCTGTACTCTTCTAATAGTGACACTCCTTCTTTTAATTGCTTTATAGTTTCAAATAGAGAGAACTAATTCCATGATGGTATTTGATTTCTCCCCTTCTTTTACCTTACTGCCCTGTGTTTTTGTGGAAGGACTTTATCTGTTATTATTTTAGTTGCACAATAATATATCATATTTACTTCTATTATATCACATGAACTTCTATGAATGGTCTTGATTACAGTACTATGTCCAGTTGTTTTTACCAAACTTCTGACATTTTGGGTCTTATTGACTTTCTGTAATCTATCCCTTTCATTGATTTTAATATGTCTGTCCATCTCTATTAAATCAACAACTCTTTCCTTAGATCATTTTCTTCTAAATTAAAGGTGCATTCTTTGTTCTGTGTTTCCTGTGGACATTCTACAGAAAGTTCCAAAACATCTTTCTGTGCCATATTCTCTTCAACTTCATCCAGTGTCATCCATTGCTCTTTTCTTTCCCCTTTACTAACTCCTCACCTTGCAAAAATCTTTCTTCTGACTAAAGACTTTATCAATGTTTTTCATTCCTTCATTTCCCTCTAGGTTCTTAGAATTCCATCCCCCCACTACCCATTCAAATAATTGTCAGCTATCACCTGTGCTTCCATATCCTACATCCATTGCATATTATCCTCCTTCATTTAGTGTCCTAGATTTCTTCTCTAATCCTTCCTATCAAAGTCTTTGTATTTCCACTCCATTCAGATCATAACATGATATGAAACACTGTGAACTCAATAGCTCACTTTGATAATCTAACCCACTATTTCTAGATCTACCAATAACCAATCCAATCAGCTCACTTGCCATTTCATTTTGGAAAGATGAAACTCCTATCATGTGGTCTCAGTTCTGATCATATATTGATCAGCTTTAATTTCTTCATTGATCTCCTCCAGCACTTGCTGACTGATCCTATGAAGCTCTATCATCCCCTGTAATCTATCTTTGCTAGGATTAAAAACAATACTAAAGGTATCCCCTACTGTTAACCTATCTACTTCCCCATTTTGTCTTTTAATCTATCCATGACAGTCCTTAAACACCACATGATTACTTGAATTTGGGCTATAGAAAGAACTCATGACAATTCTCTATCCTCCCTGCGTTATCTACTTGTTACCCACCTCATGTCTTCATCTTTTAATACCCCTTTCTCTCTGTCTAGTCATCCTTGATCATTTCCACAATTTATTCCCCCACTTTCTGCCTCTCCTAATACAATTAGTGTCTATTTACACAAAACCTTTTTCTTCAAACCTCATTATTTCCTTTGCTTTATTCAATTCCTGAATGCATACAATATGTACTCTCTGTCTAATCCGTTTGCCTAAATTATCTCCCTCTTTGTCTCTGTCTCTCTTTATAGAACTATTCCGCCTGATGTTCCAAGTCTCCATCCAACAACACCTATGCTGTGCTTTCCTGCTGATCCTCTGGATCTAGTCCTAACAGTTCAACATATTCCCCTACCCAGTAGGATATAGTGAAAGTTGTTCTCACTCACCATTGAAGCAATGACTCTATCTACTGTCATCCACCCACTTTTAACTGAAATATCTTCTCTGTTTTCTCCAGTATCCTTCAGGTCTTCATCTCCTCTCTTCCCCATCACAGTTCCCTAACTGTTGACTGCTGTATTTAAAGTTCATATTTAGATTTATAAATCTGACATTCCAACACAGCCCTGCCTTACTAATAAAAAAACAAAACCCTAATCCCTCTACAGTATCAGAAATTGAAGTCTGCCTTCATATTGGTTACTTTCTTACTTTGTCACTGGTAACCTATTCCAGTTGCAGATGGTAAAATGAGATACACCATTGTTATCAAATTTTCCTAAAACCATGTGTGGTAGAAACCTAATTAACATTGAAGTCAATGAGAAGTACTATTCGACTGAAACAGAAAAGAAATTAAGAAACAGAATATGCGGAGGACTAATTTATGTGTTACATGAAATATGTTATACTGTAGAACTACAAAGCATTGCTCATGACTCTTTGCTACAGTTATTACTGTAAAAATTATTCCCCACATATCACATCCTCATAAATTCCATTTTATCTCTGTCTATGCAATCTCCAATAAGCTCACTCACAACACTCCAGTTAATCATTTTGCACAGTATTTGAAGATTTATTTTGTGATTAGACAGACATGATTATTAAAACAAACCCCAAACCATGGCAAAATACTAAATTACATTAGGAAAAAAAACACACTAAAATCTACCTGATTTAATTCAAAAAAAAGTCTGTAAGGGAGCAGAAGCCTTCACTGGGTAGGGCTGCTAGAGGTGTGGGGAATCCAGGCCTTTATTATAACAATTGTGGTCTTGCACAAGTTATTCACCACTATCAAAAGACTAAAAAGAGACAAAATGTAGACCTGAAATACAGACCAGGTGTTTGAGCAAGGATAACAACAAGATAATTATTTGCAGTCCTAATTAACTATCATCCACTACACTGCAACAGCTGTGACTTGTTTCTCCAGGGCACAAACTCTAGCATGAAACTATGCTCCAGGAATAGGATTTCTTCAGCCATCTAACATTAAAGAAATGTAACTCTATGCTACATAGTATAGAAAGGACATGGAAAAATAGTGTCCCTATTACCTGATCAAACCTTTAGGTTAGCAAATACCTAAACCTTGATCTGGTAATAGCAAAAGGAAAAAAACGCAAACAGCTGATTTAATGCAGGGAAAGAATTCCTCTGGCCGTTATGTGGATTTTGCCCCTTTCCCCACTATAGAGTAATCTCGGAGTTGGTATATTTAGTTAGGGTGTGTGGGGGGGCACAGACACCTACATAGGGGGTGTGAGGGGTGAAGCCCCCCACTTAATTTTGGTTTAAATTTATTTTCTTTTTGCGGTCGAGGGAATTCATTCCCTATGTTAAATCGGCTGTTCGCTGTATTAATTTTCCGATATTACCAGATTGACGTTTAGGTATTCGCTAACCTAAACGTTCAATCAGGTAATATAGATGTGAAAAATAGACCTGCAGGGAAGTCTTCAGATAAGTGAGCTGCCATTTAACTCCTAAATTCCAGTATGCCCCCCTTCTCATCAATACTAATGCATGATAATTATAAACCTGCTCCTAATCCCAATACTATACCTTACCTTACATAACCTCATCACAAATCCTTCCCAAAGTACTAGCACTATTCAAACAATGTGTGTTTTAAGTGAATGGTAGAGTTTCAATTAACAGATAACAAAAAGAAACAATTTATTTTTGTTTCGCAATCCGTGATCAATTATAGTTTTAATCCCTTGATTTGTTTGGCAAGTCTATTTTCATTGATCATCTGTGTTTCACTGCTTGTGCATATTGACTATTCAATTCACACTCATATATATATATATATATATATATATATATATATATATACACACACACACACACACACACACACACACACACACACACACACACACACACACACACACATACACCCCGGGATTCATAAAGCCTGAGCCAGGCGCAGGCATAGCGTAGGCGTTATAATGCCAAATATGGCCGTCAAGCGATTCAGGTACGATCCAATTCCACGTGCACTACCGGCGTACGCCAGAGCTGCACAGCCCCTGGCGTAGGTATGCTAATCACCCCATGTGTAGTGTCGCACCATGCAAATGAAGGCATATAGCGATTCATGAAGTGGTGCAGGCGTAGCGTAAGCCCACGGAAATGTAAACCAAAAAACACGGTTTACATTTTCCCAAACAGAACATCGAAGCTATGGAAGAGGGCCAGACCCAGGTATCACAATGTTAACATATGCCAATGGCGAAATACACAGCCAATGGCATAAGAAACGATGCACAACACGTAAATAACAACATTTAATGTCACGTCCACAGTAACACACAGCACAACCGCAGGGCATGTGTGCGGAAGCTGTAACATAAAGAAATTATATAAAAATGTCATAAAATCGCAACGTAATAGAAATCAGGTTTACAGCATAATACACAATGGTAGGCATGGAACACCACAACCAAGGTGCAAGGGTTTCTAAGGGCCTGCAATAGTGTTCGGCGTGGTAACTATGAATTAGTAGTCAATGCCATGCAAATGAGGCAGATAATACTGAATCGCAAATGTCCCGCCGGATGAAGGTTGTACCATATGGCGCAGCGGTATAACACTGAGGAGTGGCTCAGAGGAGATACATAACATCAGCAGAGGGGTGTGCCACCATAGCAGTAAGCACATTGGAGCAATGCAAATCTGGCCTGTCCATTGCTAAGCAAAGCTGCAGGACAGGGGTGGGAAGGAATAGTTTAGCTGAGAGCACACATGGTGCCCAAAAGCGCATGTGCACGAGGATGAAAACGTGCCCGAAACCCAGTAATCGGACACACGCGCCACAAACAATAGCAGAAACAGGAAGGTCAGGGGAAGAAAAGAAGGAAATGTGGAAGTAGGGTAATTGGAGTACTAATGAGCAATCAGCAGCAATCAACCCACGAAGGCCAATGGACGGCAGCTGACAAGTCTGCTTGCAGAAACCTGCAAAACAGGATAGGGGAGGCATTGGAATGCAAAGAAAGAAGGGGAGGTATTGGATTGCAAAGATAGGAGACCTGACACAGCAGAGCAAAGCAAACTGACAGCAGACCAGCAGTAGCACACATAACACAAGATATGCCAGGTCCAGGAAAGTACAAATGAAATTAGGCTGCAGGATGCACGCCAGAAAATGGTAGGTGCAACGTGCAGAAATGTAAAGGGAAGGTCAAGAGGTAATCCACGGCAGGCAAATGTAATTCAACACCAAAGGCACCACTATAGTAGTACCGGCAGTAAAACACATAAGATAACCTGTAGCTACGATCATACATACACACCCTATGACATCATCGGTGTTCACAGCACAATAGTATAAAGTGTGAAAGCACCCAACACACACCTGTGTATTCCCAAACACTGCACCATAGGTGTAAACATATGGGGAACTTTTAAAATGTACATGTTGGGAGCTGCCATAGCTGTGATTCATCAGCATGTGTTAGAGACTGATGGTGTTGTGGAGGATGATGCCGACAACCACCGCAGGCCTCGGAGGAGAAGGAGAGTGTTCAGACCAAGGGTAACCTACCAGGGGCTACCTGGAGATAGTAGGCCATTACAGGGTGGACAGGGAAATCTTACAGCAAATAGTGGAGCTGTGCTGGCCACGCCTGAGAACCAGAAACAACAGAGGGGAACCCATCTCAGTGGACACGAAGGTATGTGTAAGCCTGCGAATACTGGCCACAGGTACATTTCAAAGGCCAACTGGAGATATAATGGGTATCTCACAGGCATCAGCATCCAGGGTACTACACCAGTTCCTGGATGCCATGTTACCACATGCCAATGAGCAGATATACTTCCCCAGAACTCAGGAGGAGTTGGCCAGCAATATGCGCCACTTCCACAGTGTGGCACAATTCCCGGAGGTACTGGGTGCGATAGACTGCACGCACATACAAATCAAGTCACGACCCAGTGAGCAGGGTAGGTGCTACATAAACCGCAAGGGATTCCACTCCATCAACTGCCAGGTCATGTGCAATGCCCAGGGCATTATCATGGATGTGTGTGCTGGCAGCCCTGAAAGCTACCATGACTCCCATATCTGGCATGCCTCACAGCTGTATCAGGTATTTGTCAGGGGGGACATCCCACATGGCCATCTCATGGGGGATGCTGGCTATGCACTGGAGCCATGGATGATGACTCCCATCAGAAATGCACACACACCCATGCAAGAACGCCATAATGAGGCACACGCACAAACCAGAATCATCATAGAGCGTGTGTTCGGGATGCTGAAATCACGGTTCCGGTGCTTGGATACATCTGGTGGAGCCTTGCAGTACTCTCCAGGCACGTGTGCCCACATCTTCATAGTATGTGCCATGCTACATAATATGATCCTGCGGAAGCAGCTGCAGCAGGGGCAAAATGGTGAAGGCCCTCATAATTGCCAAGGCCATTACAGGCACAGAGGGATTCAGACCATGAACACACTGTGCCAGCCCCTGTAAGCAGACGGAGGTGTGCCCAATATGTCTACGCCTTGGCAAAGAGGGAACGTATAGCACATACTCTGACAGTGGAGGCCCCTATGGACTGACACCTCTCCACCTGCACACACAGTAAAATGGGTGGCACACAAACATGACCACCTTTAAATTGTAATGTATAGGTGGCCCAATGTGTGGCTCCTACATAGGCATCCCTCAAACATTGTAAACACAACAGCCAGTGGAACATGGAATGCCAACACCTGAACAGTACATGAGCCTTACAGCATATGGTGGTGCTGTGTGCCTGTCACGTTCCCCGCCAGATATATATATATATATATATATATATATATATATATATATATAGATAT
Organism: Protopterus annectens; assembly: GCF_019279795.1. NCBI lineage: Eukaryota > Metazoa > Chordata > Ceratodontiformes > Protopteridae > Protopterus > Protopterus annectens. The sequence continues at coordinate 1,640,428,537 of NC_056739.1, read as the reverse complement.
ATATATATATATATATATATATATATATATATATATATATATATATATATATATATATATATATATATATATATATATATATATATATATATATATATATATATATATATATATATATATATATATATACACATATGCATATATATAATACAGATAGAAAGGGCAATAGAGGGATATATGGTGATATAGATGGATTCAGCGATATCTGCAAATATAATAGATAGTTCAACGACATTCATAACATCTTGGAGGTACAAATAAATAGGATACCGCCAACCATGGAATGTGTAACATACCGACATGCATAACCACGAGGCTGAAAGACCGATTGAACACAGTACCGGAACAGTACATCTGCGAGTAATAGTATGATGATATGAAGGGACAGTTAGACACCGCTGCCGGTGCCGCGGTCCACATAGGTACTGTGTTCAACTGTGTCTGTGAGTGCCGTAGTCTTTGTAAGTGTGCATTGAGGGTGCCGTGTGCATCTCTGTGTGACTGTAATGTGTGTGTGTGTCTGCAACATGTGTTTGTTAGTGCCAAGTCAGAGGCAGATCAGTACGGTAGGTGTGGGTATAGCTAGCCGTAGGCATATGGTTACTACCTGTCCCACAGTAGGAGGGACAGCCCCACCCTGGGCAGGTGTGTCCTGACATAAAACTGTACAAAGGGCAAATGTCCGAGATGGTAGGACATAAATATGTCCCATATATAATGTAACAGTCGTATTTAATAGTTATGCCTGTATGTAAGAAATGTAAATGTTACATGCAATATGATAAGTAGCCAAAGTCACACAACAATAGGTATGTAGTGAGGATAAAAGTATGTGCTAACCTATGTACTGACCGTGGCTACGTGTTGGCCTGTAAACACCGCTTTGTGTCCCACAAGTGTCCAACAATGACCATATGAAAAGGTGGCAACCCATGGCAAACAGGCTCTTTTAACAACACAACCACAATGACTGCAAATATCTGGGACAGAAATACAAGGGATAGCTGTCACTTACACATATCCCTTGATATATCGCTGCAATTACGGAGGTATACAAGTAGCAAGCTCACCTGCAGATGATATAGAAACCAATTAACAACAGCCCAATGTACAATCCCGTAACATAAGTCTACTAACTGTTAGCTCTCTAATTAGGGACGGAGCCCACACACATATATATGGATTATGTAGAAATGCAAGGCCCACAAACCTGTATATGTTACGTACACCCACCGACATCCCCCACACTAGAAACTAAAGCAATACAGACTGTAATAGCAGCACAAACATCCAGTCAGTCAATTACATCTGCAGAACCCTCAACATACCGTGTGAGAGACACAACTAAAGGCGTCATGCAAAATTGCAGGCGTTGTATAATGGAACAAACAGCCATGTTACAGGTTTTGTTTGCAATACTCCGTTATCAGACGTTGGGATGACAGGTACACCCACATGTTGAACCAAATACTCTACCTGTCACACACAATCCACGGGGGACATGAATCCAAACTATACTTGTCTCCATGCATAGCAGTTGCAGTTACACATAACAAAACACAATACAGACCGTCTCCCCGAAGGTAGGGAAAATAGGCAACGCCCAAGTGGAGAATCCAATTATACCCCACTGTCACCACGTAATTGGTGAATGGAGTAGCTGCACAGCTGATATGCAAGTAATTAGTCACTCAGGAACACCAATTGGCAGGATGAATCCACATGTTACAGGTATCGACGTATATAAGGATGACTTGCCAGACATTCAAACCATATGCTCATACTGAATACCAGTTGAAACACTGTGAGAGAGATAGAAACGAAACGCCGTAACGACAACAAGGTATGTAGAATGCCCGATATGTAAGGTTATGTATAGCATGATCTGTATTAATTAGTTTTACTGTATGTATAGCATGGTTTGCATTAATTAAACGTGTCCGCAATGCATAAAGTGGGGAAAGGTATTGGTGTAGTGATGTCTTGCTGAGCATACTAACGCTCGTAGAAACTGTGCGTCCAGCAGTGGGACACAAGGTACACAGCACAGACACCACAAGGGATGCTACATGAGGGCGTTAAACAGAACAATTCCATAAAACCCGCCATCAGTGGTAGGGTATGTCCAACAAGGACGTGCCATAGCAGGGGATAGTATATGTTGATATACTGTCACAGCACGCATGTGTATGGGCATATAATGTTAATGACATATGTAAGGTGGTCCCGCTGTGCAAGTATGCTTTGCATTATGGGATACTATGTGAAATATGTGTAATGTATAGTATTATAGGTAGATATGACAGATATTCCACACAGCATAACAGGCATATCATGCATACCACAGGTATCGTCTATTGGTATGTACAATAACAGGATACATATGGCCTGTAGGTATGGGACATAGTAATAGCAAGATAGCTAATCTAAATGGAAGGGCTACCAAGTAACCATGCACAAAGGACATGTAATAGCTTCACAGGTGCATAGTGGTGTACTATGCAGTCTGGCAAGTCCATGTGTAAGCACAACTACAGTGTTTACACTAGTGGCACCTCTCTAGGGTAGAGTCCTGTGAACAGCAGAGCCAGGTGTCACCTGCACCTCTGCACAGTACAGCCACTGCAGTGATCCCAGGCCTACATGTGTCTCCCAACCACCAAGGGAGGTATCACATGAACAGTGCTACTGAGTGTCCCTGCGTGATGTACATAGGACTTATGCTCCAAAGCATGGTGAGTGTCCGGTTTGGGAATGTAGCCCACAAGCACATCCCACTCATTGTGGCATGTGTGCACATATCCATGAGCATGTTGTTCACAGTGGCCTCTGCTTATGTCGTGTATGAGGAGTATATCCATTAATAATTTTGTGGACATGGGCCCTGTCTGATCAGCAGAGGTCACCCCTGAGTATGTAGTATGCAAATGTGTACAGATGTGGTGTCCATAGTGCAGCCACATATTTATACTGTCGGAGCTCAGTAAACGTCATGGCGTGTTAATGTTGTGGCATGTAAAGCTGTAGCTGTTGTGTAAGGTACACCCTAAATGGGGTGGTGTACCCTTGAATGTGTGTAGATGTCTTGAGTTCAGAGGTACAATGGGTGCCTATGTACCAGCTACACACCCAGTACAGATAGGTGTGGCCACGTAGAAGGATATCCACGCCACAGTGGCAATACGGTAACCACAGGAGTGGGTGCGACATATGTGTGTACTGCAAACATGTACAATGTGATATGTATGTAGGGGACTAACATCCATGTGATAGTCAGTGGGTGAATGGTGTAATGCAAAGGTGATGTGCATGCACCTTGTGTCATGCAGCTTGATGCCATGATAGTCATATTATGTATCTGTCACAGTGAAACCCATATGGTTGGAGTCAGTATCAGCTGGTGGAGCAATCATGGCACTTGGTATGCAGGGGGTTGAAAGCTAGGCAGGGAAAGTCCCCTGTGCTAGCCTGTTCCTCAGGAAAGCATATACTGAACATGAGGGGCCCTATGACTGAGGACTGTGGTATGCCAAATGTGCCTGACATGTAGTAGGTACTATGGTATGCTGGCCTCACTGTGTATCCTGTCCATGAGCCACATAGCATAATATCCTGAGACCCAGGGTACGATGTGCAGGTGGATGTGTATGTTGTCAATTCCAGAATGGGGAATGGTGCTGAAAAGCAATGAGAGGACAATGTAGGATGTGTGGACTCCCGTACCATCAGCAACTGCCCTGGTAACTGTATGAAAGAGACCACCATGTGTAGGGGCCATGCTCTGGCCATACCAAGCCCAACCCGGGTGGCAGCAAAGGACGGGAGCCCAACAATGTCTCTGTGAATGACGTCCTTGATGATGTGCCCCATAGCCATGCAGAACAGTCCAGTCAGGTGTGTAGGACTATAGTCCCACTTGTGCAATGTGGTGCCACCTGTGTGTAGTGTGATAAATGCTGCTGTGTGCCATTCAGGAGTTACAATGTCTGAAACAAGGCTATTACTGAATATGGTGGCCTAGTGGGGAGACATGTAATTCAGAGGTTGGTGGACATCACAGCCTGGGACATTGGAAGGTGACATGGTTCCAGTGCCCCAGGACATATAGAGTGTAGGTCAGTACTGTGTAGGTGTGACCACAGGGACACCACAATGTTCATGTATGGATTGTGGCCCTGTAGTGAGTGAGAGGGTGTGATGTCAGCATTGAATCCATCCTCCAGCATGTTGCCAACAACACCTAGGTCTGCAATGTTCCTGAGTGACTGTTGTATGTGACAGCAGATGTGGGTGTTGCCATCGACTACTGACATACCACCATAATACCTGGTGGTACACCCCAGAATGTGTAGCAGTCATGTTTACGTAGCTAGTCTTGGAGTATGTGATGAGGGACCCTGTGGCCCCACCACGGCTAACCAGTGAGCCACCCCACACATGGGAATGTACACCACTGTGCAACAGCCTACACCTGTTGTTGTACATCATATGTCCATGGAACATGACCACCAGAGTGGCGTCTGTTATCTGGTGTGTACCATCATGGCTCTGTGTGGAATAGCATGATCCATGCAGTTGTGTACATGCTAATGAAGTGCACTGGGGTATGTGTCAGCATTTGTATCTGCATTGTCCATCTGCACGGGTGTCATGATGTTAACAACCGCTGTCTGCAGACGTCTGTAGTAGGTGTTGTAGTACTCATGTACTGTGTATGCTATGATGGGTGTGTTGCCGGGATGTGGCTAACAAGGTCGATTAGCATATGTTCAGAATCCACCAATGAGGGGATAACCCCAGGTGTGTAACACCAGTCACATGGTGGTAGTGTTCATGCCAAGGGTAATGTAGGTCTTGGAGGTGGTGTGTATGGGTTGATCCAGCAGAGCGGAGGGTATGACTCATGGATGTGTCGGTACATGAGTGGCTATCCCAGTGAAGTGTGGGGTAGTGTCAGTCACACATCAGTAGTAGCTGTCTGAGGCCCACTGTCCACTATACCAACATAGAAGGTATGTTACCCGTGGGGTATGATGTCGCCTGTTACAATGTGTATAGCGGTCCCGGACACAGTTAGTTGCACGTGGAGCACCTCTGATGCATTGTGCTAAGTAACTTGCCAGGATGTGTGCAAAACATAGTGGGATATGGGAACCCCTCAGCTGTGGGTGTGCCGGTCCAGGTATGTGCCTGAAAGGTATGGTCTGTCTATAACCTGTCATTGCAGGTGTGCTCTGCAGAGCCTAGAGGCAGGTCCCAGTCACTGCACAGATGTTTTAGTGGTGCATTATAAGGTGTGCCTTGCCTGCGTGCGTCACAGAGGAAGATGCAAGCAGTGTGTCACATGACCCCATGTTGTGCCTGCCAGTTACCGCCCTGCCGGTGACAGTTATTGGAAACTGTGCAAGGCAGGCAGTATAGAAGCAGCAAGAGCCTTACATGTGAGCTGTACTCCCAGGGCTGACAGGTGCAAGTCATCTGTGCCACAGCATTGTGTTTGACCAGGACAGTTATAGCGGACGGGTACCAGATGCCTGTGGAATTACAATAGGAGCATAGGCAACTGTTGAAGTGACACAGTCCGTCATTGTACAGTGGTATCATGTCCGGACGAATGCAAAATGCTCCCCAGAGCTTGGCCTACACCCTCAGGGCTATAAGACTGGTGAGCTATTGCATGTCCCTGCACACGTAGTCTGTGAAGTGGCATCACAGGGCAGTCACACTAACATGGAGAATGACAGTCATATCGTACCTGGTGAGGTGTGGCATGGGTGCATAGGTTATGTTGCAGAAGCAGTTACCCGACAGCAAGATGTAAGTGACTAACTCCTTGTGTAGCCTGTTGTGTGGAACTGCAGTGTGTCTCCCTACAGAGTCATCTATGACTGGTGTGTTGTGAATGTTATAACTCACTGTTGGCTGTATGTGATGGGCACACATGAGTCTGTGGGCTATAAGCTGGTGATGTTGTCTTCCATGATGGGGGTACCTCTGGTGCCTACAGTGAGTATGGAGACGTACTGCACAAGTTGTCCTCGTAGGTGTGGCCAGTGGTGTAGATCATGTGAGACTATGTGATGGGTGGGGTGTGTTGCGAATGTTACACATCCCCAAATGACTGTCAGGTGCAGTCAGGGTTGGTGACAGCATTACCCCCAGCCTTAGCTGTCAACCTCCTGTCCCCAAACTGAGGAACATTAGCCCTCATACTGTGTGACAAATGGGCAAAACGTGGAACACTTACAACTGGCTTACTAACAGCTTCAACTAGGAAGGGCATATGATGGCGAAAATAGGCTGGTTTTATGTATAAAAAAGATATTCTAATGAAGTAATATGATTCCCATCTATTTAGTCATGGCTAGCAGGTAAACAATTTACAACGATGAATGTGTGACAGACCCTTCCAATGTGGAACCTTGAGGAACATGCACCTTTTAGAACCCCAAATGAGGTACGTTCCTCGTAATGAGGTACACCTGAGAGCTATGCCCCCAGCACGGCTGCAGAAGTGCATCCCCCACAGACTGTAGTGCCGTATGTTGGGAGGTGAGCATTGAATGTGTACATGAGACAATTGTTCTAGTTCCACATGTATGACATATCCCTCATATAGACAGGCAGTAGCACTGGTACGTGACAGTTGGACATGCCTGTATATACAACCATGTCCCACAGGATATGTGCATTACGTGTGTATAACAGCTGTTGTACCATAAGCAAGCTGGGAAGTGTAGGACAGCCAGTGTACCTGTGGGAAATAGTGTGGAATGGGTGCTATAGTAATCAGTAGCTCATGACATGCTCACAAGTTCTGAACAAGTGCCTAGCATGACCATACAATACAAATAGGGTGTTGGATAATATCAACCCACAAGTGGTGATGACAGTCATTTAGGGTGGCACCGCACTATAACCCTGCTGAGTATGGTGTGCATGTCCATGAACCATTAGAACTGTAGATGTTAGCAGTACAGATGTACAAGGCAGCATGGGTATTTGATTACAAATACCTTTGCATGTCACAGGAGTGTTCCACCAGTGGCCTGTTGACAGATTTACAACTACAAAAGGTGCAAGAGTGACATGTGCACAGCACACCAGTGCCAGCTACAGTAGAACAGGGTTAATGTGTTGTACCCCACCCTCATTGTAGCCCATACCACACAGACAAATGTTAGGCATCTGTGTATGTAAGGCTGTGAATGGCCATGACCTATCAGTATAGTTGTGTCAGTGTTGTGAACAACATACAGAATGGGCTGTGTGGGTGAGGTTTGTGGTATATGTGCACAGTCTGATGGATGATACCAGCAGTGTCACCACTAGGTGAACATCCCTGTACCCATAAACTACTTCCTAGGCTGTGGTCAACATTATGGACACTGTGTAAGGGATGGGGCTGTGCAGTGCACCCCCCGACATGGTGATGTTGCCAGGCCCCTTAGGTAGTCATATGAGGTACCCATGTCATGTCAGGGTGCCATCCATGAGCACTGAGATCACTGGACAGACATATACAGCACTGTGGTGACCAGTATTGGATCACATACAACCTGTAAGGGGTAATGGCTATGCATGGATGTGCGATACCAGCCTTCACAATCCTCACCTCCAATATGCAGCATGCTGTCTACCTTGCAGAAGGAAATTTGCTACACCATGATGATGGACATGCTACATGTCCATATCCTGATCTATAAGACATATGTCATGGACAGCCACCGTCCTAATACTAGGATCGCCACAGGCTGGACAGATCCCTGTGCCATATATGTGACATACTCCCACCATACCATGCAACCCTATCCATCAAAGCTGCACATGTCATCCCAGTCATACATGGTGTGATGGCCGCATGGTAGATGTACTATCAACTGACTGGATCAGTAATGTGGCACTGATGCACCTTGCGGTGGCACAATGGCTGTCTGTTACAGCTTGGAAACCGTGCCCGCACATGCTATGGTTGATAACCATCCCTGCGAATATCGTCTGACTAGCCATTGTCCCATGTCTATCACATGTGCCATACAGGCGATCCGTGGCAGGATGTTGAGCAGTTGTACAGTGTTGTGTAGATGTATATGGCAAAACACATGCATGTACAGGTGTCCATGTGTATGTGTGCATTGCCACTGCTCAAGTCCATTACGGCTGTGTCTGTGTTGATATGTGACATATACACAGCATCCAGGTCAACAGTAGTACCGTGGACACATCCAGGCATGTGCAGATAGGTAAGAACACAAGTGCAGGCAAATAGACATGCCCACAGCAAGACAACATTTACATGGAGTATGAACACTGTAATGAGGTGACACACATATATGGTGATGATATCCAATGCATAATGGGTGTGACATGTGTGACACAAACACGTCAGTCGTGTCAGTGTCATGATGCTTTGCAAAGATAACTGTGCAAATGTAGTAGATGTCATAGAAATGTATGTGCAGCAGTATCTCTGTACATCTCTGAAACTGTGACCTGTCACCATCATTAGGTCTTACAGATAATGCCCCGTACACTCCTCCCAGCATACACCCACCAGGAAGATGATGTCCTCATCCCACAGCTCCATGACAACTATGACTTGTTGTTCAGCCAAGTGCCACAGCATGCCCAGCAGCAGGATCACCTGTGGCAGGATCTACGCAGGAGGGTGAACGATGTGGGTGACCATAACCGCACCTACCAGCAGGTGCGCAGACACTGCATGCACTTGATACAACATGCAAAACAGCGTGCCACTGCAATCACCAGGGAATAAGGTGGAACAGGTGGTGGGACACCAACCCAGCCCCCACTCACACACACCGAGGAGCTACTGGCCAGTCTGGGGACACCCAGGGAACAGCATCCAGAAACACTAGCTGCCATCGTGGAGGTGGGTGTCTACCAAGCAATGAGCCTGGAGTTGCCTGGTAAGTCAGTACTGCACATATGGCTATTATATCCCATGTAGTTGCATGTGTCACTGTACATTATGTAAAGTAACAACATATGCAAGGTATGTGGACACACATGCTGCATACTACAGTATGCTACGTTGTGTATGCACACATGTGCATACTATATGCTATTACACAGGTGAATGTGTTCACATGCACAGTGCAACCTGTGGCTGTCATACAGTCATGGATAATGTTCATACTGGTGTGTCACCCCTATACAGGTACCTCTGGCATGTCGCACAGACATGAGTCCGTTGCAGGTGAGACTGTCATCAGTATCAGGCATGTTACAGTGTAGATCTCTTTGCCATGTGGCCAGTTAACACTTGCACACCTGATGTTTGTTCCAGTCATGATATGCAGGTCTCACCACCCTTCATTCACACAGGCCACTCATGTGCAATATATACAAATGTAATGATACACCGACTTGAAACCACAGTACTTGTCATTGCGACATGTGGTCAGCTGTGCATACAACGGTGGAGGTGTTTTACAATGGAGGCATATGTAGTATGCATTGGAACAACATGTGTGGTACGCACACAGTACCACACAGTGAGCTGTGATATGGGCAGCCCACAGGTGTCACCATTGTGTCATATGCCCCTGCATTGGGTGCACACATTGTGATGTGCCACCTGACATTTCCCAGACATGTAGTGTTTTTTCTGCAATATTGTCACACTATCGCATGACCTATACCCCACATACCAAACATACAACCAGTTGTCTGCATAGCCCTGTGGATTGTGACATATCTGACATCTATGGGTGTTTGTCATATGGGATAACACAGACATGTGGAAAAGATGCCCATCACACACAATTGGCCAACACATGTGCACACATGGCCATGGGGGATGGCCAGAGACATGTAGCCACACAGTACTTGGGATGTGTATACACCCTGTTGCACATTGTCCACACATGGTCCAATTATAGCCTTAGTTGACTGATTATACAGTTGATGTGGTACACTGGACAACCTAAAAGCCTGTGCACAGCTACTGGAGGTGTCACTGAAGTCTACCATATACGATCTGTTGAACATCATGACTGTGTTGCAGTTATGGCTATGCAATGTGTACATATTATGCATTCTACAGCAACATAGATGCCTCATGTTGCCATGCAATGGCACAGTGTCTGTACTTCACACTGTGTAGCAATGTAGACGGCTCACACTACCCTCCCATGCTCGTGCACATTTGCTAAACATGCATTCTATCCGTAGGGCATACACACAACACTGCAATGTGAAGCCCATTAACATGCCATTTGAACCCCAGGGAGGAGGTATGCTTACTAACTGTTATCCTGTTCTGGGCCACATGGTGTATCGCAGGCATGCTGCATGCCATTTGAACCCCAGGGAGGAGGTATGCTTACTAACGCTGCAATGTGAAGCCCTTTAACATGCCATTTGAACCCCAGGGAGGAGGTATGCTTACTAACTGTTATCCTGTTCTGGGCCACATGGTGTATCGCAGGCATGCTGCATGCCATTTGAACCCCAGGGAGGAGGTATGCTTACTAACGCTGCAATGTGAAGCCCATTAACATGCCATTTGAACCCCAGGGAGGAGGTATGCTTACTAACTGTTATCCTGTTCTGGGCCACATGGTGTATCGCAGGCATGCTGCATGCCATTTGAACCCCAGGGAGGAGGTATGCTTACTAACGCTGCAATGTGAAGCCCATTAACATGCCATTTGAACCCCAGGGAGGAGGTATGCTTACTAACGCTGCAATGTGAAGCCCATTAACATGCCATTTGAACCCCAGGGAGGAGGTATGCTTACTAACGCTGCAATGTGAAGCCCATTAACATGCCATTTGAACCCCAGGGAGGAGGTATGCTTACTAACGCTGCAATGTGAAGCCCATTAACATGCCATTTGAACCCCAGGGAGGAGGTATGCTTACTAACGCTGCAATGTGAAGCCCATTAACATGCCATTTGAACCCCAGGGAGGAGGTATGCTTACTAACGCTGCAATGTGAAGCCCATTAACATGCCATTTGAACCCCAGGGAGGAGGTATGCTTACTAACGCTGCAATGTGAAGCCCATTAACATGCCATTTGAACCCCAGGAAGGAGGTATGCTAGGAGGTATGCTTACTAACGCTGCAATGTGAAGCCCATTAACATGCCATTTGAACCCCATTCACAGGTGATGTAGGTGTGTTACCCTCCTGTGGTCCATCTGATGTTAGTGTCCCTACAGATACTAGCGGTGATGAACATATGCATGAGGTACAGGCAGGGTTGTCAGGGGCTGAATCTGTGTCAATGGTTACCATCCCAGCTATGTCCCCCTCTTCCCCGCACACAGTTCTGCTGCCAACACATACCGCATCACCGGTGGCCATAGAGGAAGGACAGTCAGCGTCTGTTAGCGTGGAACAGGAACGTGTGGTGGCTATAGAAGGTGTGGCTACACACCATGGTATCAGTGTAATGACTGCAGATGTGCCACACAGACATGTGGCCGGTGCTGCTCGTAGGAGGACCTCTGGCAGACATGCACCTGCAGGACAGAGCGCAGCAGCTGGTATCACCAGACACATGTTCCAGACTGTAATGGCGGCACAGGCACGTGCTGAACGGCAGAACAGAGAAGGTCAGAGGCTGCAGAGGGCTGCTATCCATACCCTAAATGACAACATCCAGGCATTGGCAAATGCTCAACAGCAGAATGCTAATGTTCTGGACAGGCAATTAGGTGAAATGGTCGGAATCCTTGACCGAGGCATGGCAATCCGTGAGCAGGAGCTGTCTGTGCTGGAACACCTGGTAGGAGTGAGACGTAGGCCACGTGGACGTAGGCCAGCAACACCACCTAGTGTGGGTCGACGTGAGCATGCCACCTCACATGCCGACTCCCATAGTGCCAGTAGCAGTAGCAGTGCAGCTGGTGCTGCGCTTTCAACACCAGGATACAGCAGGCCACGTGGATGTGGCCCTGGATGGTCTCAGCAGGGACACGGTTCCAGCAGACATGTGTTGTCGGACAGTAGCCACTCAGTACCTCCACCTGGTAGTGCCCGTGCAACCCCAGGCAGGCACAGGTCACGTGGCCATGGAAGGACACAGTGAGCTGTGCAACCTGCTCTGTACAATCTGGGGCTGTCAATTATACCCCGTGTAGGCCTCACAAATGGCAGAACTGTGTACACACATACACGCACACAGCAAACACAACTGTAGGGCTCCACAACATCCACATGCATTCTGCACTGACATGTCCAGTCAACTCACCGGCCCTTACACACACACATTATGTTATCCATTGGTGCAGCCTATGCCCTGGCAAACATATCACCCTGTGCATATGATGAAGCCTGTGTCGCATCCCTGTCATCCACACCATCGGTGCAGGGTTATGCACAAATATTCTGATGCACAGGGTGAACAGCATAGTGATAGGTGTATGTAATATTACCTGTGTATGCATAGTGAGGGATGTGTATGTTGCAGTGGTTGTGTGTGAATACTGAGAGATGTGTATGTGACATAGGTTGTGTACTGTCGACATGCACCAGTCATGCCATGTAGTGCAGGTGCAGCATGCATTGTGATGAGTTCACGGTATGTGTCTCGGTTACATCTGTAGCACCATGTTGGTTGTGATACCCTGGTTCCCTCCTATGGTGTACTTGCATGTGCCTACAGGTAGCAGTGTTTGCAGTCCCCCACGTGTAACTGTGGATTACTCACAGGCACATCTGGCAATATCAGCATGCTACATGTACCCTCAACCTGACTGTTGGACACACCAACATGACACAGATGTCCGCACATATACTGCACCTGACGCATGTGGTCGGTGCCACAGGCTACACTGGACAGAGACGTGACATACATATCAGGACACATTACAGGTATGGTGACATGGTGCAGGGGTTGTATACAGCGGCCTGGCCAATGATGATGTGAGGTGTCACTTGGTAGCTGGAGGCCACACTGTGCAGCAGTAGGACCCTGTAACAGTACGGGAACATGGCCACATTCACGGGGTGTACACCACTATAACGCACACCCCATAGTGTGCAGGAGGAGACCCTTGCCTATGTGGTCATCACCCTCACAGTACTATGCACCCACACGATGTGTCACAGAGAAGAGACATGCACAGGTAGCCAGTATGGCTGGGACCTATGGCATCAACAGGGTTGTGCAATGCATCACCATTACGGGTTAGTCACCACGTGGGGTTAGTGATCATTTCCCACCGTATATTAGCATACACCCTCACACCAAGCACCAGACATACATACAGACACACACACACTGTGGTGACCACACATGTGTATATGGACAGCTGATGTGTGTGATGCACCACACCGGCCGATGTCATGCTTCCCACACTGACGTATGTACAGATCTCTACAATGGTGTACAGGGATGTGTAGCAACTGGGACATATTCCCCGCGATATGTGGCATCCCTGGTCACACATTCGGACACACATGGCAGTGCTGTGAATGATACACCTGCCATATGATGACATGTTTGATAGACATGCAGCGTTATTGATTGCATTATGTGTACCAATGCTATATCTGGCAAATGTGCTGCTATATGAACACGGGAGGTTGTAGGTGTTACAGGTGCCATGTGACATATAGTTGTTAACACCTGACCGCTGTGTGTGCATTATGTCAGCACAGTCACGTAACAGCGACATAGCATACTGTTTGCACATGGCATGATAGGATGGTGTGTGACACAACTGTGAGCCACCCCCTGCACACATACATCTAGACAGATGGTTCACCACATTATGTACACACATCCCTCCATACGTGCTGTTTGTATGTCACCGTATACAGGTGCCAGTGATGGGTCTGCATTGCATCTGCATGTCGTAGGTAGGTGCAACTATGTTACGGACATCAGCCACTGCACATGCATGGTTGCTGCATGCACAGTACAGATGTCACATGTGTCTCCTGTTGCCATGTTTGTATGCATTGCTATTGTTGGACATGTGTGTTGACATACATATCACATGGACTGCGGTATGATATCACGTGTGTCACAGGCGACCAGTACAAGGGTATGTGTCCCGGTCAACACTGCTACCCCCTGTAGTGTGAGCATTCAACAGACATGGGCCCACCTTCTGTGTAGCATTGATTAGGCCAGTGTTATGCACAAGGTACATCAAAGGCTATGTATGTATGTGTTGTGTGTGCAGTCCATGCACACATCCACACAATCACATGTATGACATATCAAGATGTGTGTTCATTGGTGTATAGCAACAGTCAGGTGTCACAGCTGTGTAAGGGCCGTGGTATGTCTTGAGCCGACCTGTTCATGTATACTGGTATCATTGCAATGCATAACACCTGTTGGATCCCTGTTGGTACATGTGTACTCTGCACAGCTGGTGTACACCTCTGTACAGCCCAGTGGTCATGTGTCACATGGTGTTGTGGGACCGTAAGGCTGTGTAGTGCTGCACTGATGACATGGTGCTGACTTGACAGCTACAGTGTACACTGCAGTGTGTACGTGTGTGACCTGCACCTGTGACAGCTGTGATGGCAGCTGTGTGTATACAGGTCACTGCATGTGTGACCGCCCTGTGCGTGAGGACAGTTATACCTTACTGTGCCCTTCTGTACTGTGCCCTTCTGTGTGTACACTCCATCTGCATGCAAGACGGCCCTTTGCAACAGCTAAGTGTGTGAGCATGCCCAGTATGCTGTTGTGTAGATGGACGCACAGTACAGTCCATGTACGCAGTTGTGTAGATGGACACACGGTCCATTCCACACTGCGCCATTGCGTGATTACACTCCGTGTGCATGCAAGATGGCCCTTTGCAACTGCTAAGTGTGTGAGCATGCCCAGTACGCCGTTGTATAGATGGACACACAGTACATTCCACACTGCGCCCTTCCGTGATTAGACTCCGTGTGCATGCAAGATGGCCCTTTGCAACTGCTAAGTGTGTGAGCATGCCCAGTACGCTGTTGTGCAGATGGACACACAGTACATTCCACACTGCGCCCTTCTGTGATTAGACTCCATGTGCATGCAAGATGGCCCTTTGCAACTGCTAAATGTGTGAGCATGCCCAGTACGCCATTGTGTAGATAGACACACAGTACATTCCAAACAGACGTGTGATACTAAGCGTGTGGGCATGGCCATTGACATCCTGTATAGCCATGGTGGTCATCCAGGCAACAGATGTCCATTATCAATGTCACGATGGATGCCTACATTGAACACACTGGTTGCTCTCTCGAAGGGTGTACTGTCTGTGGCACATCCCATATCTATTTAGTGTTGTACTGCTCCATATATATTTAGTTGGCCCGATGACAGCACTGCCGTGTTTGTGTACGTCTACCTTGGGACAGTAATATGCTTTCAGACTGCTCACTCTCTAAACATTCCCTATCAGCATCTTTGCCTTTGCGGATGATGTCACCCACCTTGAAGTATGCCTCTGGGAGTGCTGTGTTCAGTAATCTCGGTAGCATGTTCTGTAAATGCGTAATGCTGTAGTGTGTTAAAGTACTTAGGTGTATCTTCAACTCCCGGCCCTGCCAAGTGTGTGTGTGTGTGTGTGTGTGTGTGTGTGTGTGTGTGTGTGTGTGTGTGTGTGTGTGTGTGTGTGTGTGTGTGTGTGTGCGTGTTTCCAGCTGCCTGGGGACACAGTAATGCTTTTACATGCCTCACAACACATACATTCCCTATCGGCGTCTTTGCCTTTGCGGATGATGTCACCCACCTAGTAGTATGCCTCTGGGAGTGCTGTATTCAGTAATCTTGGTAGCGCATTCTGTAAATGCGTAATGCTGTAGTGTGATAAGTTAGTGAGGTGTATGTTCAACTCCTGGCCCTGCCAAGTGTGTGTGTGTGTGTGTGTGTGTGTGTGTGTGTGTGTGTGTGTGTGTGTGTGTGTGTGTGTGTGTGTTTCCAGCTGCCTGGGGACACATTGATGCTTTTACATGCCTCACAACACATACATTCCCTATCGGCGTCTTTGCCTGTGCGGATAATGTCACCCACCTAGAAGTATGCCTCTGGGAGTGCTGTGTTCAGTAATCTTGGTAGCGTGTTCTGTAAATGTGTAATGCTGTAGTGTGATAAGGTAGTTAGGTGTATGTTCAACTCCCGGCCCTGCCAAGTGTGTGTGTTTCCAGCTGCCTGGGGACACAGTAATGCTTTTACATG
Source organism: Protopterus annectens (assembly GCF_019279795.1). Taxonomy (NCBI): domain Eukaryota; kingdom Metazoa; phylum Chordata; order Ceratodontiformes; family Protopteridae; genus Protopterus; species Protopterus annectens. The sequence continues at coordinate 1,640,412,371 of NC_056739.1, read as the reverse complement.
CCTCACAACACATACATTCCATATCGGCGTCTTTGCGGATGATGTCACCCAACTAGAAGTATGCCTCTGGGAGTGCTGTGTTCAGTAATCTCGGTAGCGTGTTCTGTAAATGCGTAATGCTGTAGTGTGATAAGGTAGTTAGGTGTATGTTCAACTCCTGGCCCTGCCAAGTGTGTGTGTGTGTGTGTGTGTGTGTGTGTGTGTGTGTGTGTATGTGTGTGTTTCCAGCTGCCTGGGGACACAGTAATGCTTTTACATTCCTCACAACACATACATTCCCTATCGGCATCTTTGCCTTTGCGGATGATGTCACCCACCTAGAAGTATGCCTCTGGGAGTGCTGTGTTGAGTAATCTCGGTAGCGTGTTCTGTAAATGTGTCATGCTGTAGTGTGATAGGGTAGTTAGGTGTAAGTTTGATTCCCAAGCCTGCCAAGCGTGTGTGTGCATGCTCCCGTCCACCTGGGGATTCAGGTTATGCTTTTAGATGCTTCGCACTACAGATATATCCTGCTGACATCTTTGTCTTTGCGGATGTTGACACGCACCTAGTAGAATGCCTGTGGGTCTGCTGTGTTTAGTAATCTTGGTAGCGCGTTCTGTAAATGCATCATGCTGTAGTGTGATAGGGTAGTAATGTGTAAGTTCGATTACCAGCACTGCCACGTGTATGTCTGTATCTCTCTCTCTCTCTCTCTATATATATATATATATATATATATATATATAAAATCTATTTTCTGCCCATAACTCTGCTCTTGCATGGACAGCTGACTGTTTCATGTATCGCATATTTGCATAGCTTTCACATACCAGTTGGGTATGTTGCAAATTCCAACATTGTCCATGCAATGTCCATGTTACGGGTGGTGTTACACACCCTTACACGCGTTTGCTGTATATCTTGGCAGACATCTATCCTTGCTGTACTCTCACTGTACTCGTCCACGCCGGAGGCTTCATGTATCATGGCCTAGTTTTGCTGTGTGTATGTCTATTTGTGCTGTGTGCATGGCTGTGGGTATGTCTCCCTATCATCATTTGTAAAGGGGACAGCCCTATAGGTACTTCATGTACACTGCTGTGTCATTTGACATGTCAGCACATACCTGCGGACAGTACTGAACGTCCTACTGCAGCGCATTTCATACCTTCTGCGTTATCTTGCAGTCGATAATGCTATTTCCTCACACATGTATCTGTTTCTGATCATACCACTCCACCTCCTAGAGCAAACTTCTGGACAAGGCCTTATCTGATGGTGAGACACATAGGGGCAGTATTGACATGTTGCTCTTACAAACGTAGATAGTTGACACAATAATAGGTTTTGCATTAGTATGGCTTTTCTGACTGATTTGGTGTCTTAATCACATGTTTGTCATTATTTCATGACTTCAGTTATCAGGAATGTGCCAGAAAGGTACTGATGTTACGTGGAACACACCAAACATATGAGGCAGAACTCTGCACATTCTGCGTAAATCTGTACACTTGCGGAGTATGTGTCTGATACAAGATATCACCTTTCTGACACCAATACACACACTATATGGCGGCATCACAGGCCACATGCCATTACATTTATATTGCAGGACACACCCACCCAGAGAGTTGTATTCCTCACACAGGCCAACAGCTGCTTATCCACACTAATTAGTCTATCATGTACCGTATGTGTGCACCGGTATTTGCGCTTTCCGTCAGTGGCAGAGCTCATGTACGAGTATGGGGGACTGGACATTGTTACGGTGACACTGCATGACACCCTGAGGGACACATTACTTTTGTGTCTATTAACCTTCCGCATTGACATTCACAGGGCATACGTTGTCATTCACATTTGTCGGAGTACATGCGTATGACTTGTACAAGTTTCCTCATTTGTCCTGATGTCTTTCTTCTCACCTGTCCACCTAGTATCACTAGTTCTGTACATGTATTTTGGACAGGTTACCTTCATACCCCTAACCTGTACACATTATGGGTAAACGCCCTGATGTTTGACCTTTGCCCTTGTTACATTTGTCATAGTAATGTGCCTTTCTGGTAAATTGCTGGCAAGGCATTATGAACTGTGCGGTTAGATAATAGTGACTGACATTTCCATTACATGATTAGTAACACTCATAACATTCATATTCCTGGCTACGCCAGTATTCTCACAACGTTCTGACTTTGTCTGGGGTATATCTAATATAGTCCCTATTTGTATTTCATGTACTATGCCTTAGTGCAGCTGTCTTATTCTGACAGTTTGCCAGTTATGGTTACCATCTTGGTCGTGACATGTCCATCCATGATAATCGCCTACATGACACTGATATAGGGCCCTACATATTCCCAAAATGGTTTACACAATATCCAGTGGATGGTTTGCCCCATTATTGAGAATATAGGCGTGTGCTATACCCACATCACTCCCACGGGGCGGGCCTATGAAATCTCTGCAAACAACACCTAGGCCCATTTCTGCATACCCATGATTCCCATACCTGACAACCCTCTACAGTACCCATTACACATGTTTAATGTGAGCGGTACTGAAGTGTGGAGACACTTATATGCCCTCCCCACTCTCCAGATATCAGTTCATACGTCATACATTCTATCGACACATGTGTCATCCCCCTTGCACCTGCTACTGTTGCATGTACAGCTATATCGTATTTGCTGAGGTCACTTATTTTGCGTCAATGTCAGTTGACACTATGTATGGATCAATTTTTGGGGTCCTGCAGTGGACACCTATATGCATGTTTAAAGTGTAGAACTTGCTGGACTGTCACTTTCTGGCCAATGGTTTGGATGGCAGCTGTTTATTTACCTTTCGTGCATGTCTGTTTGTATACCCATATTAGCTATAACTTGGCCTATTTATGTACATATGTCATATCTACGGGACATATGTCTGTTGTGTATACATATATATATATATATATATATATATATATATATATATATATATATATGTACAATCCTCATTTCTTAACTTGCTTTGGTTTATGTCTGTGGATTATGTGTATACACATATATCTATATCCATACCATAACTTTCCACTGTACAGATTGTCGCAGAGTGTACAGCTGGTTGCCTATTTATCTTCGGTGTATTTTACATAAACCTGTGTCTATCTGGCAATGTAGTGGCATTTCATTTGAGACTTACGGTGGGAAATACTGGCAAGCAGTTCAGGTTACGACTGCATACCCTTCAGAGAATTCATGCTACTGACACACCCGTTATTCTATCCACTTTCTATGTTTGTTCTGGCACATATCTGAGGTTTGTCCCTATTTGTACCGGTAGTTTGCATGCCTTTGTCCGGTTTCATACTTTACGGGTTTAACAGGTTTGAGCCATGTATATCTAACGTGGGGGAAACAGCATTCATTTACTATGCTGTGAGCGGATCACACACACACAGGCACACTTGCATTTCCTTATTGTGGGTTACGCGCAGGCGCACATGCATATCCTTATTGTGGGTTACATATGTTTACTAAGTCTTTGTGCTTACGTGGGCTTTATTACTTGTGACAGTACCAGTAAATTATCTGTAATCCAGTTAACGGACGTATGCGAAACACACGTTCACCTTTACATATTTAACTGTCTGTACAGCACAGACGCATTCATTACACTTTCACATTATATGTGCTGTAGTCGTAGTTGAACCGGGACTGCATTCATGTTGGCCGGATGCTGTAACCACTATACTTTTGGTGTTCTGACTCATTTATATGCATACCCATAGTACATAGCTACATTAACATATGCCTCACCGCTTCACTTATGACACAGGCATCCATTCTCCTGCTGGGAAAAATGCGGTACTACATGTTACACATTCCCTATTCCCTACTGCTCTGGACCCAAGTTGCATATTTAATCACTGCAGGGATAGTCAGAACCCCAAGGCTTATAGTCCTGACACATACAGGTCTTTAACTGTCAGGGTGTTCATGTGGTGATCTGGGTTTAGGCTTGTCCGCCTGGTGAATGGAACTGCCCTGACCATGTTCAAATGTCAGACAAAGCACATGGACAGGGTTTGTCCATTTTAAACATTTTATCTATGTTTACAGACACAGGTGTTTGGGCACCTGTCAGCAGCTTATAATGTTGGCAATACATAATATGGGTGTGGGTTGTTACAATACATAATCCACGGTGAGTGGTGTTCCCATTCACATTTGACTATATCCTGTATTCATTCATACGTGGATTATTATTTTGCACATGACTTAACTATGAATTAACTACAGGTATGCAGTAGTACAGTCAACATATGTGAAGGTTTGTTACAGTATAAATGTACGGACCTCTGTAATACTCGGGGTCTACCCCACATCCTTCACAACATTTCATGCTAATGTACATACTATTATTCTGTGAACTTTTGAAGTTTGTGAGAGGAGTAATTACATCTGTCCCTATTTGTCCACCGATCCTTTTAGGCTTTGTCCAGATTTTGTTGCTGTAATAGGTTGAGAGGTGGTGTCGGTATGTGATTGAGTTGAATATATACTGTCGATAATTCAGTGGGGAGTAGGGTTACCACCTGTTCCTCTTTGCGACGGGAAGTCCCACTTTGGACAGTTGTGTCCTGCGACGAAACCTAAGACATGGCAAATGTCCTGTGATTTTAAGACAAAAGTATATTTCTTATTTTCTTTACTAGTTGCATGATACAGGTATTTTGTATCTGGAACACATAACTATTATTTGGGATAGCATAATCTATTCAAATGCTATGAAATAAGCTTTTATCTTGGCATACAAGTGTAATTCTGTCCTTTGCACTGCTGGGGATATGTTTTATCCTGCATATTCTCACATTTCTACAATGGATGTCCCACCTTGGGCATCTGAACAGGTGGCAACCCTAGTGGGGAGACCTGCATGGTGGACAGCTGTTCCATCCTGCGTAGTATGTTTTGCATGTCTGTCTAGAAACTGAACAGTACCGTGACTACACATACATGTTTTGTCCAGATGTGTACAGTACTAGACACTGTGGTGTGTAAACAACTCTGAGGTTTCAACAGGTTACTTATCCCACGCGGGATGTACACACATTTTGCCGAAACATGAACATGCGGGCATTTGGATTTACGTAACTGTGATGGGATGTTTACAAATGTGGGATATATATTTGTAATCCTGACACTGCCTAGGACGATACTTCCTACTACATATGGGGAATACTCGCTATGTGTAGGTGTACGGCTGAGCAAGGCTGGTAGCTGGATTTGGTGGACATTCGGACATGGGTGCGGGTTATGTGCTATACAGGGGTTGTTGTGTTTTACATGCATGGGTTCTGCTTTTGGATATCCCAGTTCCTCATATAGCATCCTATGTGTATGTGCCGGTTATGTTCCTGTTCATGTGTATAGCACATTTTAATATACATATGTTTGTGTGTGTTTGGTATACAATTTGGACTGTCAGGTTTCTTTATGGTTGTTATATAGCCACAACTGCCCAGCTGTGTACTATCACTACCACTGTGGGACTGCTGGTGACCCTGCCCATGGGGCTAGATGTGTGTATTGGTGGCGCGATGACATGATGCGCTTCACTTCCACTGGGTATAACTACTTACAGTGCAGTACATTACGGACACACGATTTTAAATATCATTTGTTCCATGGACGGAAACTCATATTGTGTTGTGTGCATTTCTGTTTGGTTCTCCATTTTGTGCAGTCGGGAACTGTCTTGCATTCTTTGCATATGTTTCATTATCCACGGACACTGATAGGTGCGATTACTATTGCAGGCAGACTATAATATTCAGCAGTTTAGGTTGCTCATCAACAGCTGACATTGACACGCCTCCAGGCGCAGCTTAGTAACGCCCCATGCACTCGCGCACGTGTCCCATGCACGTGGATGTGGTGGCAGCGCACCTTCATTAATATGCATATGGCACTACTACACCATATATACGCCACACAGCCAGCGCAGGCCTTACATCGACCTTGCGCCGAGCTTCATGAATCCAGGGGACAATGTATTTCAGTCCTTAGTCAATTGCAAATTTCCTTGAAGCTGCAATTTGATGCCTTGCTGTTTTGTTTTATCATATCTCTATCTTTTTGGAAGATGCAATGTAAAATATATAATTGGTTTCATTCATTTAGTCAACTACATAATTCTTCAAAGCAGCAAAATGAGCCTATGTTGCAATGTTTTATCAGATAGCTGTCTTAAGATATGCTTTTAATAGAGGAAGACTGCTTTCCTCCACTGTTGTGCAGTCTCAGCAAGTTTACTTAGAAAGACAGGGGCATGGGGGTGCAACCTCTTACACTGAGGGTACAGGAGGAAGAACTTACTACCTGCATTGCAATTACAGTGGTTTAGGTCTCAGTATTTTAGGTTTGGTTTGATTCAACAGGTTCAGATCAAATATGACACTGAAGCAACAATATTTATCTATGTATATATATCTATTTCTATCTATGATATATATGTATTGTCATACACAGACTCAAACACTCAATATCTTGAAAGTAAAAAAAGATCAAAACAGAATATTAAAAAAAAAAACACACACACACACACACACACACACAAAATAAAACCTACATTTTGAAAGAGGAAAGTCCTTGCTTCCTATATGCACCAACTCCAAGACTGCACAACTGCAGGGAAATGCTAAATTCCCAATATCCTCTGCACCCCAATTTCACACAAAGTTAACATTTGCATGCTGCAGTCACTATTTGATCACTATTTATTTATTGACTTGGCACTTGCATAAAAACATTCAATATTCCAAATATTTGACTAACTAAAGTCTTTACATACATATTTATATCTATCTATCTATCTATCTATCTATCTATCTATCTATCTATCTATCTATCTGTCTTTATTCTCTTTACCATTACATTTAAATATCCTTGCCGCTCTTAGGTTGGAATCCTCAGGTCCACTTACCACTCCAGTCCCTATAACTATATATTACCTGACTGTGTAACAAGTAAACCTACCTGACATTAGAGGAAAGGATGAGCTATAGAGAGCCATTGCAGATGATCTATGTAATGAGAACTGCATTACATACTAAACCCATTCCCTGCAGCATTAATGTTTTGTCTCTAGCACTGCTGTATTTTGTACATATCTAATTACAATAGCCATACTAAGTGCCCAGCAAGCTTCTGCCTTAATTTCTAAACGTGGATTTGCTATTGTAGTCACAGAAAGCAATTTTATGTTATTCATTTATCCTTGGTTGAATAGGTTAGTCCCAGAAGGCTGGGGCCCTTTTTAGAGGAGACCCAAGGTGGTATTTCTACTACAAGAAGAGATTTGGGCAAAGCATCTAGGAGCATCCCTTACTCTTTTCAGCAGGTGCCATCTACCTGAGCTACCACCAGTGCAACCAGAGGGTATGTCACTTTAACTTCTCATCCAAAGGAAGACACACTTGGGAGTTGAGTCACTCCCAGATATAGTGGAGCAGTGTCAGCAGTCCAATAACCTAGAGTGGGAATAGAATCCACAGCATTCTGGAAAGTGTGCTACCTGCTATTCAATGACACTACATGTTAGGCACATGTATAAAGACTAAGCCATATTCAACTGATATGCATTTAATTCTGGCTCAAGTGTATAAAATGTTCTCATATTTTTCATCACCCATTTCCCCTTATTTCTCATAAGTAAACTGATCAGATGTCATTCCAGCTTCTTTCCTGTTCCAAGCAGTATTTACTAGAGGAGCCATTTTATTCTAACCTTAACAATCCTTTCTCTCATGAACAGGAGAGCTGGCCATTAGCTGCTCAGTCCCACCTCAATATGTTTAGCCCCAGATAAATGGCCACTAGTTGAGTCTGGGTCACTGATGGCCTAGTCTTGAACTGACCCGTTCACAACTAAATCATCCCACTTTGGTTGAAGGTGGTGTTTACTATTCCCAGTTCAGCAGAATAGCTGTAAGCATTTAGCTTATAAATCTAGCTCCTTATGCACAAAAAGAAGTATTTCTAATTCATTAAAGGCGAGGCGAGCTGAATATACTGCTAAACCAGCTGCACAGGAAGGAAATGTATTTTTTTTTCAAATGGTATATAATAACCATACAGCACAGACAGGCCTGCCCTGTCCACTTTCATCTCAGACTATGATCAGACCAGAACTCTTGTATGGGTGTGAGATAGTAAACTGAAAATGCATTAACTAAGAATATCAATATATTTAGTAATTATACACTATGAACCAGAAATTGTTGTTAATATGCAGTGGAAAGGTTCCCTAATGAGCTGCTGTTCTTCTGAATGCATATGACGGAATATTTTCACTGAACTGTCCTATATTCCATTTGATTTGGTCTACAAATGCTAGTCATATGACTTCAGTATGTAAAGCTGTATTTTACATAAGATTACTATTGTCTGGACTAATTTATTAGTCTGACACATGAATACATAAAATGTGGTATGTCTTATTTATTACTAATACAAGAAATGTTCCATATAAGGAATGTGATATCTTCAACAGACATACATACAACCATGTTCAGGTATATGTTGCAAGATATTCATATTTTTCATCACCCACTTTCCCTTATTCTTCATGATCAAACTTACTGGATGTTATTCCAGCTTCTTTCCTGTTCCAAGCAACATCTGCTAGCAGGAATCAATATTTTCTAACTTCAGTGACATAGAATTTGTACCTCAACATTTGAAAAAAGTAAAATGTTTTAGACTAGATATTACTTTTCCATGATTTGCCATCACTCAGTTAAGAAAGGCAGACTAGACCATTTGTTGGGAACATAACTAAATATTCCACCCACTAACCTAATCAGTACATCTGGGTGCCTTATTTTAAAGTGCCTGTTCCCCAGTAGACTTAAATTAGTTACAGATAAGAATGATAACTGGAATTTGAAACGGCATGCTTCTTTCTTCAAAACATCACAATTCAGTTATATTCTAATAGCAAACCTATAAACGTTGAGTTTATGCTGACTTATGATTGTATTTGCCAACATGGTTATTATGTGCAACCTGAAAAAAAGGATGAGAATGAGGACCGCTTTTTCTTCTATCTTCTCTTCTCTTCTGGCTTTGTGATATCTCACCTATTGAAAAAAGTAGAGCAGTTCCACGTATATGGAAAAATAATTGGGTTTTACACTTCCTTGTTCATTTGTTATCACCTTAGCTCTCCAAACAAGAACTGTGAGACTTTCTTTTTAATATTTCTTCCTCAAATCTGCTGACAAAAACACTGCTGATATTCACACAAAATAAGTGTGAAGTCATAAATTCACAGTTCCAGCCACAAGTCCCTGCATTTCTGAAACCAACAGTTTTTTTAACCTTTCCACAACTACAACTGCTTCCATGACAAAGAAAGCCGTGTGCCAATCTTTTACAACAACAATTTAATTGGTAAAGTGCATCACACAGATTTTAAATCTTTTCATACATCTTAATTTCTTCAACCTCGTTTCTTTTTGGCTGAACAGCACTGAGTAGGTTAGTGAACATTTCTAACATACCATGTAGGGATTATCTATGAAGACAAACCTAAAAAATACTTTTGTACTGCTGTATATTGTTTATTACAGGTAGTAGTGAAGATGTTGTTAACTACTCTTGAGGGATTGAGGTGTTGCAAGGCTCCAATCACGGTTCCCCTTCACAATCCCGAATTATTGAATGCTCAAAATTCAGTAACTCGAGACTGTAAAGTTGAAAATGCAGAAGCGTGAATACAAATATCTGGAATTTGCGCTTATGCATGTCAGCTACAGGATGGGAAGTGTGTGAGTTGGGATGTTTTATGGAAGTGAAGATAAGTGAGTCCATGTGTGTGTTTTGTAAGTTGTGCATGTGGGTTAGGGTAGGGAGGTGGGAGTATGAGTGTGAGTGCTGGATGTGTCTATGTATGTGTGATGTGTTTGTGTGTGTGTGAGTTAGTTTAAAATGTCTGTGTTTTTTTTTTTTTTTGTGTATTAGTGCGATCTCGGAGTTAGAATATATAAGTAGGGGGGTGTGGGGGGCTTGCCCCCCTGCGTACATGTAGTGTAGGGCTTGTAGTTTATGTTATGTGGGTTGTATGGTGTGCGTGTTGTGTGGTGTATGTGTTCTGTATGTTTGGGGTTTTGTTTTTGTGCTTGTGGGTTTCCGGACTTTTGTTGGTTCGACTTTATAATTTCGAGTTACTGAATTTCGAGAATTCAGTAATTCGATATTATTAAAAGGAACCACAATCACACCTACTGTTAGGGAACGCAGAGATAAACTGCAAATAATGAAACCAGGGGCTGTTTGGAAAGAATCCCCAGGATTCATGAAGCTTGCGGAAGGTGCAGGCATAGCATTGGCGTTCTAACACTAAATGGCCGCCGAGCGATTCAGGTACGAGCTGTTTCCACATGCACTACCTGCGTACGCTACGCCCGCACAACTCCTGAGCCTTGTATGCTAATTACTCCATGTGCAGCAGTGTAGCATGCAAATCAAGGTATGTAGCGATTCAGGAAGTGGTGCAGGCATAGTGTAAACATGCAGAAATGTAAACCGCAGAAAACGGTTTACATTTTTGCAAACATAAAATCGGAGCCATGACAGCTCACCAAACACATGTATTATATTGTTAATATATGCCAATGGCTAAATATATAGCCATTAGCATAAAAAAATGTACAAAATATAAAATTAACATTTAATATATATAGTCGCACTATCGGGATGTAGAAGCGCAGGGCAGCGGTGCACAAAGGGGATCGCAAGGAATATATAAAAATATAGAATAAAACCGCAATGAAACACATATCACAATTTCCCTATAATAGCCAATGGAAGGCATGCTACACTATACTTATGGCGCAAGGGTTGTTAAAGGGCAGTGAAAGTGCTATGCATAGTAACTAGGAATTAGTAGGCAATGCCATGCAGATGAGAGGAGTAATAGTGAATCGCAGATTCCCCGCTGGTGTAAGGATGCACCTCACAGCATAGCGTTATAACAGTGAGGTGTGCCCTTGAGATAAAGATGACATCAAGAGAGGGGTGTGTCGCCATTGCTGTAAGCACATTGGAGAATTTCTAAACTGGTTTGCCCCTAGCTAGGCAAAGCTTCAGGATAGAGGTGTGTCGAATTGGCCATAGCTCTGCTTAGCTGAGAGTGCACAAGGTAACCGAGTATGCATGTGAATGGAGATGAAAATGCACTTACACCCAGTAAACGGGTATGCCCGGCACTCACTGCAGCTGAAACAGGAAAGATATAGGAAAGAAATAAGGAAATGCTGCAGCAGTGAAATTGGAGTACAAATGACTAATTAACACCTAGGAGCCTACAGGGGGCCAATGACAACAGCTAACAAGGCTGCAAGCAGCTACCTGCAGAACAGGAAAGGGGAAGGGCTCTATTGCAAAGAAAACAGTAAAGTGTCAAAGCAGAACAAAGCCGATTTGCAGTATATCAGCTACAATGCACATTTTGCCATGACTGTGTAGGGAAAGTTCAAAACAAGAAAGATGGCAGGTGGATGCATTCCTGATAATGGGAGGGGATCCAGGTCTAAAAGTGAATTAAAGGGCAACAGATTAATCAAGGCAGGCAAGTAGATCTCCACGGTAAAGGCCCCACACTTGCAATACTCATTGCAAAACCTATAATTAAGACACGCCGCAGCTGGAATAGCTCATACACACCCACTGACATCAGCAGCATCCATAGCACAATACTATAAAGTGTGAAAACACCTCACACACATTTGTGTATTCCCATACACTCTGCGCCAGTGGTGTATACAGATGGGGAACTTTTAATATGAACATGTTAGGGGCTGCCATAGCTTTGATCCACCAGCATGTGTTGGAGACTGGAGGTGGTGTGGAGGATTATGCACACGACCATCTCAGGCATCAGAGGAGGAAGAGAGTGTTCAGACCCAGGGTAACCTATTAGGGGCTACATGATCTGGAGATAGTAGAGCATTACAGGGTGGACAGGGACATCCTACAGCAACTTGTGGAGCTGTGCCGGCCACACCTCAGAGCCAGAACAAACAGAGTGGAACCCATCCCAGTGGATACGAAGGTATGTGTAAGCCTGAGAATACTAGCTACAGGTACCTTTCAAAGATCAACTGGGGATATCATGGGGATCTCACAGGCATCAACATCCAGGGTACTACACCATTTGCTGGATGCCATGTTACCACATGCCAATGAGCACATATACTTCCCCCAAATGCAGGAGGAGTTGGCCAGCAATATGCATCTCTTCCACCATGTGGCAGAATACTTGGAGGTACTGGGTGTAATAGACTGCACGCACATACACATCAAGTCACCGCCCGATGAGCAGGGTAGGCGCTACATAAACCACAAGGGATACCCCTCCATCAGCTGCCAGGTCATGTCCAATGCCCAGGGCATTATCCAGGATGTGTGTGCTGGCAGCCCTGGAAGCTATCATGACTCCCACATCTGGCATGCATCACAGCTGTATCAGTTATTTGCAAGGGGGGACATCCCAAATGGGCACCTGGTGGGGGATGCTGGCTATGCACTGGAACCATGGATGATGACTCCCATCAGAAATGCACACACACCCATGCAGTAATGCCATAATGAGGCACACGCACAAACCAGAATCATCATAGAGCATGTGTTTGGGATGCTGAAATCACAGTTCCATTGCTTGGACATATCTGGTGCAGCCTCGCAGTAGTCTCCAGGCACATGTGCCCACATCTTCATAGTGTGTGCCATGCTACACAATATGGTCCTGCGGAAACAGCTGCAGCAGGGACAGAATGGTGAAGGCCCTCACAGTCCACCACTATTGCCAAGGGCCCCACAGGCACAGAGAAACTCAGACCACAAACACCCTGAGCCAGCCCCAGTAGGCAGATGGAGGTGTGCCCGGTATGCCCATGCCTTGACAAAGAGTGAACATATAGCACACACACTGACAGCGTAGGCACCTAGGGACTGACACCTTTCTCCACCTGCACACGCAGTAAAAATGGATGGCACACACACAAGACTACCTGTAAATTGTCATGTATAGGCAGTCTGCTGTGTGCATCCAACATAGGCAGCCCTAAACTATTGAACACACAACTGCCATTGGCACAAGGTAAGTCAACACCTGAACAATAAATTAAGCTATCAGCATATGCAGATACCGTATGTATAGATTCATAGCTAGGTACTTGGCCAACTGCCAGAGGCCATTAATAAGCTCAGCCAAAATGTGTCAGCTTTTTCCACCCCATTGATTAATTAACTGTCCCTCTGTGGATCAGAGACAATGGTGGGATCCTTGGTGTGCATCTACTGTTCCCCATCCATCTTCAAGGTTTCTCTTGCAGAGTGTTAGTGAGGGGCTCTGTATAATGTAGTTAGGGATGTTGTTCCAAAGTATGGGGAGTGTCTGTGACAAGAAGCTGTCCCTCCAGCATCTTCCAGTTATTGTTGCGGTAAGGTTCAGCTCACTACAGTGTGTGGCTCACTGTGACATGGATTCCCATAGGTGAAGCATATCCATCAAGCCTGAGTTTGACATGACTGTGTTGGCCAGCGGAGATCATCTCTGGGTAAACGAAATGCCACTGAGTAAAGCAGGAGTTTATTCAGTCTGGCTGCATAGGCCATATGTTGGAGGCCAGTATTTCCCTTGGCGAGGTACATTTGTGGACCTCCCAGCTGTTGCAAGTGTCTTCTGAGGTACATCACACATGGGTTATTATACCCTATGATGGGACTGATGAGTGATGAGTAAAGGGGCACTATAACCCCAGTATGTCTAGATGGGAATCCTTTAGTAATCAGATGGCCTGCATAGAAGGATGTCCTAACTACTGTGGAGATATGATTGTCAAAGGGGAGATCACTATCTACCTTAGTCCCCAGACACCCCATTACCTTGTCCATATTAAAGTTGCTGCCACTTATGTGTTAATATGTGGGTGCCAATTTCACAATGGAATGACCATGCAGTTAGTGGCACTTGGCTGGAGGCCGTGACGTTGACACACTGTGACATTCTCTATGAGGCCCTTTGAGGGATGCCTGTGTCAGATACACTATCAATCATGGCTCCCAGTTCACAGTCATTGCCAAACATGGTCTGCCGTAGTCCACCTGTGTTTGCCTGTACTTCTGAGTTGTATATGCCAAACAGTAGGGCTCCCAGGACTTAGTCCTATGGGATCCTTGACATAGCCAAAGAAGGCTTTGTGGTTATCTTTCGAACCCTCGTGTATTCTCCTGCTGATGTTAGCCTTGGAGGATGTCATGACTGGTAAAGAGTTGGACCAGGAGACCGCTAGCTGTACCATGTGGGTTCAGAGTGTAAGCCGGTTGGCAACCCAACCTGTGATGTATGGGTGTATGTACAGGCTGGTGTGTTTATCAATAATACCTGAGTGGGTCATGGTGTCAAAAGCCTTGGCGAGGTCCAGGTAGTATGTGTGAACCACCTCCCCCATCATCTAATGTCTTGGTGACTGAATGTAAGACATCAAACAGGTTCAGAAGGCATGAACTGCACTCAACCAAGCTGACCTTGGTTGGGCCATGTGCACAGAGGTTACCAATGTCTTTGTTAATGAGTGCCATGAGGATGCAAACCATACCATTGCAGACCAGGCTAGTCAGGCTTATGGGGTTGTTGTTACAATGGTCAGTTGTGATTCCCCCTTGATGGAGTGGAATAACCTTTGCCATGCCCCATTGTATGGGCATGTAGCCTGTGGAGAGGCTGAGGTACGAAAGCTTAATTAGGTGGGGGGGAGGGTCAGGTTGTCTTGCACAGTTTGCAAGAAGCAGTCTGGGACAACATCTGCCTCCATTGACTCTGTGTTCTGCTGTTAGAGAGGGCCATTTCCACCTGTGTGTCTCTGATGTGTGGGATACTTTACCTTTTGGGTATTGTTGTGGGCTCTTTAGGGGGTGAAGTATGCACTGAATGTATCTGCAAGGATGTCGGCAATATCAGTAGGGCAGCATATTTTGTGCTGTATTTCACCAGCACAGTTCAAATCTGCGTGTCGCCATGTAGATCCTTGACATAGCCAAAGAAGGCTCTGTGGTTATCTTTCGAACCCTCGTGTATTCTCCTGCTGATGTTAGCCTTGGAGGATGTCATGAGGGACCTACGTATCATACTAATAGTGGTCATGGATGTCTGCCCTTCGTGGGATTTGCTGTTTGTCTGGAACACTGTCCTACTTCTGTAGTATAGCCTGTTTATTGCAGTGGTCCACCAGTCCTTGTCTAGGATGAGTGAGTCATGGTTTATCATTGATGGCACGATCCATACATCCATGTAGGTGCTTATAGACTGCATTTGTAAATCTGTCTGTATCTTGAGCAGTGTTTCCCCTTAGCATGGAGGCTGTGAAACCCCCCCAACCCCTGTCACTAACAGTGTAAATGTAGCTGTAGGAAAGGTATACACTTTGGTATCCGTGGGTGGGGGAGATGCTTGGGTGTGGAAACAGTGAATAGCTCATGGTCAGATCTAACCAGTGACCAGTTAACCTCCGCTGTGGTGCACATGTTGACATGTTGGTGATGACTACTTCTAGTAGTTTCCACCCCACGTTAGAGAAGTTACCACCTGATAAAGGGAATATGAGGTGATAAATTCCAGGAAGCGCTGGGCCTGGTAGTGAGTACCGGAGTAAGTTTCCCAGTTAATGGTATGATAGTTGACATCGACCAATGCCAGGGTGTGCATTAGGACTGTCATGTTCTCCACTGTTTCCAGGTGGGTGTGAAGTGGTGGTCCTGGGTCATGGAGGGTGATTCATAGCAGGCTACAGTTTACATTGCAGTTGTGGCTGATGTTAGCTGCACATGGATGATCTCAGAGGTATCATGCTGCCCCACTAACCTGGAGGTATCGGTATCCCTGATGAATATGGATACAGCCCCTCCATGTCTGTGTCAGTCCATGTTCTGTGTCTGAAATGTGTGGTATGGGTTGTAGTCTAGTAGTGCTGGTGTGCTCTCAGGAGCCTTAAAACATATCTCAGTTACTGCACAGATGTTGATGTTGTCCATCCTGAGGAGTGCTGTGAGTGCATGCATGTTGTGATCACAACACCTGGTGTTGAGTAGCATAACCCTCATTGAATCTGCTATTGTGCTGTTTACGGAACTGGTATTCACCTTCAAGTCTCTCTTAAATAAGGCACCATGGGGGTGCAAATAGCCTTGGCCAGTATTCCAAAGCCTAAGGCTGACACATAGGCTGGTATGGTATCGTTGCATGCATGTTCCCTATCTGTGATCTGTGCTTGTTTGTCATCTCTACTGTAGGTAACCTACTGGTAAGCAATAGAAAGCCTTAAACTTATACAAGTCTTCTAGCTTCCAAGATAGGCTTTTGGAGTGACTAAGTATCTGTGTTCTGTATGTTCTTGCTGTACTTAACTGTTTCCTGACTACATGGTGATTTCTCACTGTATATTGTAATCTGAAGGTCAGTTTATTCACATATTATGGCTGTGATGGCCTGCACATTAGAGGTTCACAGAGAGCATACTACCTATCTGCCCAAGGGCAATTAGAAGCATAGCTACAGTGTGTTGGCTTTCCCTGCACCATTGACAAAGTAACTGAGCCTCTGCCAAGCATAGCCAATGAAGCAATTCCAGGCAGAGTTGCTGGAAGCTGTTGAAGACTGGGGTTGTGGAGGGTGATAGTGGCACTTAGTGATCTAAAGAGGGCATGTTAATGTGACAATTCAACACCATTCAATTCCCCCAACAGGTCTCGCAGCTATCAAACTGGATAGGTTCCCCCACCACCTGGCTATATGGTTCTGGGTGTATATTCTTTTACCCATTCACACAACAAAATTTCCCTTGAAGTGTGTCAGTGAGGGCTTTGCCTAATATAGTTAGAAATGTAATGTATTGCCTCACAGTACATTTGTTACATGTTGTTATTTCAAGAGTACGTGAAGCTCAGTGAGTTTGGGTGCCTCCGCCCTTTGCTTAGCCTAGCTTTCACATAGAAATCATCTAAATAGGAAATAGGCAGAAGCAACGTTAATGTCTACAGTGTAATGGTTACAGCATCCGCATAGTATCTGTGCATTCGACTTTCCAATACCGATAAAGGCAGGGATGTTTATAATGGTCAAAAGTATACCTTAACCACATCTTGCATATATAGGTAGTAACCGTCTGTATAATAAACATTCGAAATACCCATATAAACCCATGTGTGCTGGAGAGTACAGTAAACAGAGAATGTAATGTTATGTCAGCACATAAGGAGATGTTACTTCACTGACATGTATATATCCTGAGTAGTCAGCGGATGTGGCCGTGTTTTCGCTCACAGGTTATACGTTGCAAAGTTTGTTTAACTGTGTTTAACCACTGCTATAATGTCACACAAACACTTTTAAACATGCTTACAACTGCTTAAATGAGCCTTATTCTGGAGTAAAAACATTTGTACATTTGTACAGCATGGGTGGGAGGATGGCATAATGGTTAAGGTGTTTAGCTTGCAGACACAAGGTGCAGGTTTTGATTCTTACATGCGGTAATTGGCTAGGATTAAAATGGCCCACAAGGGCAGTTAGCCTAGTACTAATCTATTAACCTATCACAGGTGTTGAACCCTGGACCATGCACACTATAGTTATGGGACTTACAACTAAGCCACCCGAGGTGTATACATGTTTCATGGTCTTGAGACTACACCTTATACCACATGCATTTCACTGCAATGATCACAAATGGGACAGTCACTTTGTGTACATATGTACAGTAAATTGTAATGTACTGTAGTTTGTGAACCAACACATTCCAGTCTCCATATGTATTACTGTTACAAATTAATACAAAAAAAAAAAAAAAATATATATATATATATATGTATATATATATATATATATATATATATATATATATATATATATTTATATATTTTATACAGTTACATCCATAGCCATATATATATAAACATCTATGAACACACTTCGTGACACAGAAGCACTCCAAAGGAATTGGAGTGCACACAAAACACATGCAGCTCTGGTTTGTTTGTTTGTGTCTTTCGGCTTTTCCCGGTTAGGGGTCGCCACAGCGGAACTCCGGTCCGCTAATGATTGGCAGTAGATTTTTACGTACTGGCTTGCTGGGCCTAACACACAACCTTCAATGAAGGAACACCCATTCACGCATGTCCCTACACAGAAGACAGTCTAACTAAGAATCGAACGGGCAATGTCTAACTGTGAGGCGACAACGCTACGGCAGCACCACCACCGCAGTATATGTATTATAACAATTAATATTAACCTAAATCACCATAGAAGGGGTGGTTGTTGTGTATGTGAAGATTGCGGTGGGGAGGAATGATGGGTAATGCAATTATGCATCAAGGATGGCTTGGGTCAGATGTCCAGTACGTGAACTGGAGGGGTATACATGGAGTATGGGGACAATATAAGAAGAACACAAAACAAGAACCTTTCTCATTCATAATACACCCTGTCATGTCACATTGCAACACCTAATTTCACAAACATATGAACATTTACATGTATCAGACATATGTACACCAACTGACTGTCACATTTGTTTTCAGTAGTGGGGAATGTCTGTAGTACAATGTATATTTTAAACACCATAACACTTGTACATATCTCGGATGCCTTAGTGGTAAAGTCAGTGATTGTGGTGTTCATGGTCCCGCGTTCAAGACCTTCAAGGGCTGTTAGGTTATTTTGAGGCCCAGAATAAGGGCTGTTGGATGCAGGTGGATTAAAGCACTCTTAAGCAGTTGTAAGCAGGTTTCCATGGATTTGCGCGACGGTAAGAGGCACTAAAATACTGTAAATGGAGAGGTGCTTCACAGGTTTAACCTTTGCTTAATGTCATGCAGACCACGGGCAAACCTGCTTACAACCACGTAAATGTGTGTTATTCACACTTTCCCTACCAGTGCCTACTCTGAGAAGTAAAATAATAACACCTTCCAGGAGTAGAACCCACAACCATGTACTTCATCCTCAGAGTAACCCAACTCTAAGCTACCTGGGATGTACCTATCCCAGCTGTGTATGCAGACAGGTTAAAACACAAAAGGAAGAAATATGTTGAAATAGGACAACCCGCCATGTACCCAATTAAAGGTGTATGCTCATATATAGATATAAAGATATATATATATATATATATATATATATATATATATATATATAGAGAGAGAGAGAGAGAGAGAGATAGATACATGTTGATATATACAGGTCTACATATATATGTAGATATACAGATAGATTAAAAACATCTACACATCTTTGGAGGTACAGATAAACATATGCAATAATATATATATCTATATATATATATATATATATATATATATATATATATATATATATATATATATATATATATATATATATATATACACACACACACACACACACACACACACACATATACATACATGTCTGTAGACAGCATCCGAAGTGTTCATATCTGAGTATAACATGGACCATAGCAATCACACATTCCGCCCCCCAAACAATATGAACATAATATATGCAGAGTATATGCCAATACACTATTACAAATATGTTCTATGGACACTGTCACCAACACAACTGCAATGACTGCAAATATCCATGACAGAAATGCACAGACAGCTTTCATTTTGCAAAACTTTATTACATTCCGATGTATTGCCAAAAGGATTCAAGGACTAACAGTACCTGCATGCTATACAGGAAGCATTTAACAATGCCTTAATGAATCAGCCTGCAATTGCCATAGTATTAGTCCACTAAGGGATAGGTGTTCACATAGGGAAAAAACACCCACACACATATAGATGTTGTATAAAAGGGGTTCCTACACACCTGCATGTGCTATGTACACCCACCAATATCTATCCCACAACCAAAATAATTACATCAATACATAATGTCATACCATAACCAATTATTCAACTACTGTACAACATCTGCTGAAACCTTAACATACCTGGACACAGACACACTAACTTGGCCCTATGTGGAATAGTTGCTGTTATACAATTGAAGAGCTGCTGATGTAACAGTGTTTGTATGAACTAATCCCGTTTCAGAGGGTTGAAAGGATCGTACACCAGGAAGTGTTACCGAGTACTGATTATCAGCACAGTATGATAACAGTAACACCAAACTAAATATGTCTGGTAAGCACACTGTAAACCCCCTAACATTATATGCTTAGCTATGCAGCCTTGAGCTAGTCAAACAACCTGACTAGACTG
Source organism: Protopterus annectens (assembly GCF_019279795.1). Lineage (NCBI taxonomy): Eukaryota > Metazoa > Chordata > Ceratodontiformes > Protopteridae > Protopterus > Protopterus annectens. Next base: position 1,640,392,086 of record NC_056739.1, on the reverse strand, counting down.
AAACATATGCAGAAGTATTAGGTACAGGCAAACCCTGCACAAGTAGCAATGTTCAGAAATATAACAGCAGTACTCACATTTAGACCAAATGCTCTAGGCATTACACACAATATATCACTGTTCGTCTCCATACAGCTGTTGCAATAGATTCCAAACAACACTTCCACACTGTCTTCCTCACAAGAAAGGCAAAGGGACAATGCCCAAGTGGAGTACTCAATTATACTCCACTGCAGCCATGGCATTGGCTAAGGCAGTAGCAGTGCAGCTGATGTGCATGTAATTAGCTACTTAGGAACACCAACTGGTTATCAGGATAGAACATGTTACTGATCTGTAACTATAAAAGGTTGCCTTGTCACACATTCAAATCATCTGTATCTACCTGTAGGGAAGTACAAAACACTGAAAGATGAACCGAAAACGAGTATTATACTAGTCAATAATACCTCCAATTACTTAGAAGGTATGTATAACATGTAGTATGTCTGTGTATGTAGTACCTGTTCTGTAAGAATTATAGTGCAATCAATGTATATAGTGGAAATAGCTATCTTGTAGCGATGTATTGTTGAGCAGTAGTAATGCTTGTAGTATTCTATGTGTGCACTGCTGTAGGTCACACGGCAAACTCCGCATACACCACAAGGGATGATATGGGCTTGGAACCCACCAATTTGCTTCCAGCCACTGTCAGTGCCAGAATTGGTCCAACAAGTATCTGCTATAACAGGGGATCGTATATGTCAATATATTGTAACAGTCGACATATGGATGGGTGTATAAGTAAGATGAATATGTTAAAGGTGGGCTTACCATGCAAATATGGTGTACATTGTGGGATATTGTGCCAATAACTGTGTAATGTACAGTAATTTAGGGAGATCTGTATTCTATTCTACATAGCAGTTCTGTTATGTTATGCAAACAGTAGTTATGTCTATTGGCAATTACAATACTCAATAACAGGATACATATCATTTGTATTCATCTGACAGTCTAGCAGCATGATAGCAAAGATAACTGGAAGAGCCAGGTAACTATCCATGCAAATAACACATGTAATATCCACCTCTCTAGTATAGATTCATAGGTTCATAGGTGGGTACTAGGCTATCTGCCCAAAGGCATTTATAAGCCTAGCCAGAATGTGTTGGCTTTTGCCATCTGCTTAGATTAGTTCCCTGTACCTCTGTCCAGCAGAGCCACTGAAGTGATCCCCGAGGTAAACTTTCTGTTTCCCATCCACTCGTCAAGGTTTCTTTTGAAGAGTGTTAGCGAGGAGTTCTGCCTAATGTAGATTGGGATCTTGTTCCAAAGCATGGGAAGTCTCTGGGACAGGAATCTATCCCTCCAGCACATCCTATTTATTGTTGTGGTAAGGTTTAGATCCCTAGAGAGTGTGGCTCGAGGGGATTAGGTTTTCTTTAGGTGGAGCATGTCCATCAATTCTGGGTTGGACATGGCCTTGTATGTCAGGCAGAGATCACCTCTGAGTAGGGAGTATGCAACCAAATACAACTGGAATTTCTTCAGTCGAGCTGCATAGGGCATCTGTTTGAGGCCATTGATACTCTTGGTGAGGTACTTCTGTGGTCTTTCCAGCTCTTGCAGGTGTCTTGTAAGGTACATCCCAAATGGGGCATTGTACTCTAAGATGGGTCTGATGAGTGATGAGTAGAGGGGTACAATGACCTCTTTTGATCTGGATACAAACCCTTTTGTGATTAGGTGGGCCACATAGAAGGATTTTCTAACCATTTTGGCAATGTGATTATCAAAGGTGAGATTACCATCTACTTGGGTATCCAGATCCCTTATTACATCTTCTGTATTTAGGGGACTGCCACCTCGGTGGTAGTTTGTGGGTACTTTGTTTTTTCCAAAGGGGATGACTATGCACTTTTTGGCATTTAGCTTGAGGCCATGATTTTGACACCTGGTATCCGTCTCAGTCAGACCCTTTTGGAGGATGTCTGTGTCAGCTGGAGAGTCAATTATAGCCCCTAGTTTACAGTCATCTGTGAACTTAGTCAGCCATAGTGCTCCTGTGCTTGCCTGTACCTCTGAGAAGTATATGCTGAACAGGAGGGGTCCCAGGACCAAGCCCTGGGGAACACCACTTTTATCCGATTTAGAGACTGACCTAGCTCCCGCAAATGTCACCATGTGGGTTCTGTCCGTGAGCCAGTTGGCAACCCATCTTGTGATGTAGGGGTTTATGTTCAGGCTGGTGAGCTTGTCTATAATACCAGAATGGGGAATGGTGTTGAAGGCCTTAGCGAGGTCTTAGTAGGCTGTGTGTACCACCTTTCCCTCATCTATAGCCTTGGTAACTGTCTCAAATAAGTCCACCAGGTTTAGGAGGCATGATCTGCCCTTAACAAAGCCAAACTGGGTAGGGTCCAGTGTTTGGAGGTTCCCAATGTCTCTGTTAATTTTTTTCCATGATGATGCACTCCATAGCCTTGCAGACCAAGCTAGTCAGGCTTATAGGGTGATAGTTCCCAGGGTCTGTTGTGTCTCCACCTTTGTGGAGCGGGATAACCATTGCTGTGCGCCACTGTATGGGTATGTAGCCTTTGGAGAGGCTGAGGTTGAACAGTGTGTTTAGGTGAGGGGTTAGTTCGTCTTTGAGCTCATGTAGGATGCAGCCTGGGACACTGTCCAGTCCCATTCATGCTGAGTTTTTGGCTTTGGAGAGGGCTGTTTTAACCTGAGTGTCTGTGATTTCAGGGACTCTACATTCTTCTGGTATGGTTATGGGTCCTTTTGGGGGTGAGATGGGGGTGAAGTTTGCACTGAACCTGTCTGCCAGGATATTGGTGATATTGGTCGGTTCAGTGTATTTTGTGCCATTCTGCACTAACTCTGAGCAGATCTGAGAATTGCCACTTAGATTCTTGACATAGCTAAAGAATGCCTTGTGGTTATCTTTGGAGTCCTTGGCAATTTTTTTTTCAAAGCTCGCCTTGGATGATTTTATGAGGGATCGTAGTTTCTTGCTGGTACTGATCAGGGATGTCTTCCTTTCTTGGGATTTTACTCTTTTCTGTACTAGTTTCCTCCTTCTATTGTATAGCTTGTTTATGGCAGGAGTCCAGCAGACTGGTTTCCTATTCTTGGAGGAGTGAGTCTTGGTTTTGCTTGGGATGACACGATCCATGCATTCTTGTAGCTGCCCATAGAATGCATTAGTAAAGGATTTTGCAGCTTGGCAGTCTTATCCTTCAGTGTATCATTTGAAAGCAATAACAGCTGTGCATGTATACATGTTATTCAAATGTGTAGTGACCCTTGTTTCAGGGCTAGTCTTCTCTAGTATCATTTGCAAGCAATAACAGCTGTGCATGTGTACATGTTATGCAAATGTGTAGTGACCCTTGTTACAGGGCTGGACTTCCCTAGTATCATTTGCAAGCAATAAGAGCTGTGCATGTGTACATGTTATGCAAATGTGTAGTGACCCTTGTTACAGGGCTGGTCCTCTCTAGTATTGTTTGCAAGCAATAACAGCTGTGCATGTGTACATGTTATGCAAATGTGTAGTGACCCTTGTTACAGGGCTGGTCCTCTCTAGTATTGTTTGCAAGCAATGACAGCTGTGCATGTGTACATGTTATGCAAATGTGTAGTGACCCTTGTTACAGGGCTGGGCCAAATGGCTATTTGCACACCTACATAGAGTGGATATTGAGAGTAGAGACACACTGGTTGAACTACCAGGTTTGTGTAGCCCAACCTCTCATTGCCAACCTAACAGCCACTTGCACATCCTGTATGTGAGGTAGTACACAGCACTGGTAATGAAACAGGTTGCATATCATCTTTAACTCCAGTGTAACATCTGCAGTAGGAGTGTAAGATATAGGAGACAGCTGTCCATGTGTAATAGCCACTTCATAGGTGATGGCTCACACTATCTAATTATATCCTGATCATGCTGATAGTGGCATCAGAGTCCATTGACACATGACTCTGTTTGGAGAGTGGGTGTCTGTGCCCAACATAGTTCATTGTCCTGGTGGATATGTGAGTATATACCCAGAGAAGGAAACAGACCTGTAGACACTTGCATCATCTGTAATCAAATAACAATATGTGATGTGCTCCTCAGAGGAGGATTGCTGCTAAAGGCAGCTACAATGTTTCAGTAATAGCCAGTGTTGTCATGTCCATAACACAAATATTTGCATGTGAGCATCACTGTCTAAAACATCTTCATAAGCAATACTTAAACCAAATACAGTACTTGGTACTTGTAGTACTGAATGCTCATACAGTCATGTCCACTTGTCAGCTACTGGTGTTTACTAATGTCAGCTTTGTGTATGTGGCCATCCTGGGAGAATGTAATCTCTATGCCATGTACACTGCCAAACCCACCTAACACCTCGCCCCACATATTGTTTGGGATGCAGCTACATGGGGTAAGCTGGAAGGCAGCCCAGTCTGCAGCCATGACTGGACTGGACAGTCATGAGGTGTAGGTTAACACATGCAGCTCAACAACACAACCAACACATACCCTTACCAGAACACAGTAAGGACACCCACCTCCACTACCAGAAATCACACACATTCACAGATGCTTGTAAGTATCTGGCCAAACAAGTGAGCCCCCCCCCCAAGCTGGAAGAGACAGACACCGAAATACACAAACTGTATGACATAGTTTGCATAACTGTGCAACACCTCAGAACACGTGGCTGGAAACATGCCCAACAGTACTCATTTGTGAATGCAAACTCTAGCACTATGTTACACACCAACCTATACGAGGGCATACATACTGTCATCTGCCAGTCTGCCATGATTATCCACATAGCCATACACTTAGACCACCTTTTGAACTATACACATGGCTCTGGCATATTCCATGTTGTTGTGCAGGACCTGTAATGCAATAGCCTGGACTGCATGGAAACACATATAGGAACTGTCGGGTCTTGTAGCCCATGCAGGTATGACCCAAGGCCTGGGTAGCATTCTGCCATTGGCCAGAATGATACTGCAGTACAGCGACAAAAGTATTGTATTCCACAATTGTCTAGTGTAGTGGTGCAAGTCAAAGGATATCCAGTATCTGTCTGCCTGGGATAACATGGCTGACAGACCATGATGCTTTGCCAGACAGGGCCTGCACCTGTCACCCTTGGAAATATTGATACTGTCTAGGGCTCATCCTTTCCCTATAGTGCCTTCATCATGCACAGTTCAAGTGAAGGTCCACTACTGTTACAGGGACAGTCAAGCAATAAACTGTGGGTCTCGCTACACAATGATACATGTCAGAAACACTATACGGACACACATATGTCAATCCATAACATGGAGAACATGTCTGTGGAGGGGCTGAGACATGTTTCAATGCTCCAGGGAGCACATCTGCAGGACCATGTTATAACACATACCTCACCTCTTGCCCATTATCTTATATTGGAACACATGGGCCGCAGGTGTGTCCTTAATTCCTGAAGGATATGTACACCTCAACGCTAGTTGCACTTCCATAACTTCAGATGCATTATGCTGAGCAACTACCTCTGTGCCAAAGTGGAATTCAAATTGCACCTTGAGACAGATCACCCACCACGCCATGGATTTCCCAACTGTCATAATGTGCTGTAATGGGGAAGATTAGGTCTGAGACAGAACCATAATAATGGCAACTCTCAACTATTCCATTATGAACTGGGAAGACTCATCATGTACCAACACCTGCGCTCAATGCATGTTGGATTCCATCGACCCCACTGACCTGGATCACAGTAGTCATACAAACAGGGCTAACAGTATGCTACACATCGTTAGTCTCCAATACCAATGTTATGTTTCCTAAGAGCAGAGTGTTGACTGTCATTTCACCCATGCAGATGGGCAATGCATGTGCAAATGCTGAATCCTACACAAATGAACCTTAAGCAATCACATATGTTCACTGATTGTGGCATTGAAACAGAACCAGGATTCAACCCAATACAAACTAGAAGACAAACTGGTGGTACCATGCTTTAAACTGTACCACAGAAGGTAGTAACTGTTGCAAGAGTGAACACACATGAGTGTAGGTGATCGCTAATCAGCCTCAGTAAGATGCAGATACACCATATAAAACCACAAAAAGCTACTGTGAAACTAATCAGCCACATATTATGAAGCCAAGCTCAGAGCATTCTATAGCTGTGTCATTAATCATAATGGCAATGACAAGACCTGCCAGGCTGCACAGCACTATGGCATGGGAAGTACTGCACCTACAGAAATAGCACCCGTTCATCCAGATAGGGTCTTGGAGAACCTAAACCCACTCCCACCCACCCCCAACAGGTACACTTAGTACTATATCCATGCACACTACAGGGCCCATGTAATAACGACTATGCAGGTACAAGCTGCAATCTCTAAAGCCATACATAGAGCTTTCATGGGACCTGTCAATATCCCAGGGTGTATCCTACACAAATATCAGAACATTCAGCTATCCACATACACATCATGTTCAATCATAGCTCCATGTCAGGCTGTGTACACACCAAATGGTGCACAGCAACAGTTATCACACCCCACATAGGGGGAGACACCATTGATAATGGGACATAGTGCACAACTACCCTTCAGAGTCTGGTCTGTAAGGCCATGAACCATGATCAGTGTATTTGATGCACTCGGTACAGAAGTAGATGACAGTAGGGTTGATTCACACTGCATATCATGACCTTGCCAGGTCGTAGGACACCATCACCCATACTGTCTTCCAGCTACACTCACTAAACTAGGTGTATATTCCTATGTCACAGGAGTGGTTGGCAACTGGACTGCTGGCAGAACCAACACTACAGAAGGTGTCTGACTAATACTCGCACATCAAACCAGTGCCAGCCACAGTAATACAATGTTCATTCCTGGTACTCCCCTTCTTTGTTATCTATACCACACAGACTAACACAGAAGGCATCATCCTATTGATGTTTGCAAATGACTATGAACTAGGAGCAATAGTCGACTCAATGTGTGCTATATTCAACATACAGAAGGGCCTTAGTGTGTCAGATGTGTGGTGTGTGACATATGGCCACAATCTGACAGCTAAGTATTGTATTGTCATCCCCTATGTTACAAACCCTGTACCCATGAACTACCAGCTAGGCAGCGGTCAACATAATAGCAACTGTGTGTATGGGATGATGCTGGACAGTACTCTTTTCTTTGATAGTTACTTCAGCACACCAGACAGTATTCGTATGTGGCACTCCTAATAATGACAGGGTGCCATCCAGGAATATAGAGATAATTGCTTAGCCATACTCAACACCCATATGACCCATAATAGATCACATATTTCTTTTAAGGGTTATTGCCCATGTGTAGATGGCCTACACTGCCCTTCCCAATCCCTAGCTGCACTATGCAGCATGCAGCCTACCCTGAATAAAGCCATGTCCAACCCAGAGATGTTGGACATGCTACACTTAACACATCCTGATCCCAAATAAAGACATACTTCATGGACACCCACCTTTCTAGTACTCTTACCATACTATGCATCCCTGTCCAGCAAATCTGCACATTGCCACTCTCTGTGACATGGTGTGATAACTGCATGCCAAATATATCAGTAACCCTGTGGATCAGTTCGGTAGCACTGCTTGAACTGGCCACTGAAACTTACCTATCTGTTGCCTACAGCTTGGTAACCTGTCTGTCTATGTTCATAAATGGCCCAGGGCATATAGCCTACTAGATCACTATGACCATACATGCTATATTTGATATTGAACGCTGCAAATATCATCAGGCTTGCTATTGTCCCATGTGATACACATGTGCAACACAGGTAATACATGGCAGGATGCTACACAGCTGTGCAGTGCCATGTAGATGTATATGGCAAAACACATACATGCTTGCAAGTCTGCAGAGTCACAGGTCATGTCCCTAATGGCTATGTATGACTATATATGTGACATATACACAACATTAAGGTCAATTGACTTAATGTGAACACATCCAGGCATGTGCTGATAGGTAAAGACACCAGTACAAGCAAATAAACATGCCCGCGTCAAGACAACATCCACATGGTATATGAGCAATGTCATCACATGACACACACATATATGGCGATAACATCACATCACCAGTAAGTGTCAAATGTGTGGGAATTATACATGTCAGTGGACGTATTTGTAATCTTAATAAATGTGATACACATGTATATTCAGCTGCACATCTGTACTTCTCTGTGAGTTACTGTGACCTGTCTCCATCATTATGTTTTCCAGGTATACCACGTAGCAGACTGCCTGTGTACAGCCGCTTGGAGGATGAGGTCCTCGTCCCATACCTCCTCGGCAACCATACAACACTCTTCAGCCATGTGCCACAGGATGCAAAGAAAGTGGGATGCCCTGTGGGAGGAACTCTGCAGGAGGGTAAATGATGGTGGTCACAATTGCACCTATCAGCAGGTCCACCGACACTGCACTGACCTCATAAGATGGAAGAAACTGCGTGCTAATGCAATCGCCGGGGAACAAGGTGCAACAGGTGGGGGGGCCACTCACCCAGCCCCCACTTCCACGTACCAAGGAGCTACTGGCCAACCTGGGGAAACCTGCAGACCTCCATCCACAAGCTTTAGCTGGTATTGTGGAGGTGGGTATCTCTCAACCACCGAGACTGGAGTTGCCTGGTAAGTCACTACTGCACAAATAGCACAACTATATTTCACATAGTTACATGTGTTACCATACAATATGTAATGTAACATCATATTCAAGGCATGTATGCACACGTGCCACATACTATAGTCTGCTACTCTATGTATGCACAGATGTGCATACTTCATAGTATAGTGTATTGTACTGGCTTATGTGCTAACATGGACATTGTACCCTGTAGCTATCACACAGGTGTGGATAATGATCTTACTGCTATGACACTCCTGTTTAGGTACCTCTGGCATTTTGAAGTGACAGCAGCCTGTGTCAGGTGAGATCATTATTATTTACCAGGCTTGATAATGCACAGAACATATTAATTGCATGCTATCTGCCATAACACATGTACATATAATGTGTGGTGGTCCTGTTAATGGACACTGGTCAGACCTGCAATGCATCACAGTGTTTACCCATGTGAAACAACTGAAGACTATATGAAACACCTACACTAAACCTTCCAAACTGTCATTGCCAGATGTGTGGACAACAGTGAATACAATGGTGGTGTGTTTCACTGTAGGGACAGGTACTACATATCAGCATTACACATGTTGGGAATACAAACAGTACTGTACAGAGAGCACATGTGTGCACACACTCTAAATGTGTTGGAGCTGGAGTAGGACCGGCCCACAGGATACACCCTTGTGGATTATACCCTTGCTAAGAATGTCACACAATGTCATGTGCTATCTGACATGTCCATGAAATGTAGTGGGCTAACTGCAACACTGCTCAACTATCCTGTAAAACATGTCTCACATCCCATACATACCACCCTTTTTCTGCATAACTCTGTCCTCAATGGAGTATATGACATCTATGGGTGTATGTCATAAGGGATAACACTCACATGTGAAATAAGATGGACATCATAACCATTGGACAGAACATGTGTACACATAGCCATGGAGGATGGCCAGAGACATGAAGCAATGCACACAGTACAAGTGATGTACATGTGTGTACACCCTGTTGTACATTGGCTTGACACAATACAACTATGGCCTCTGTGTAATGGTGATATTGTAGATGTGAAACACTAAACATCATACAGGTCTGTGCACAGCTTGTGTAGGCATAACATGAAACCACCACATAACATGTCTTGAACATCTTGAGTGTGTCACGGCATGAAAGCATTCACCTTTACAGTATCCAAATACATACCTGTGTTGCACAACATACACATACAACCACATCAGGCCACAGATACCACATTTACCTTGCTGGTGTCAGACATCACTGTCATGCCTGCTCCTCATGTGTGTGAGGTACACAGATGGCATGTGGGACATAGAGTACTGCTAAGTTAGCCATGTGTAGGCATAGTTGCCAGGCATCAGTAATATGGTTGCAGATGTGCAGGGGTGTCATCCGTATACCCTTCTGTGACCTGTGTCACACAATCCACATTAGGGTTTTGTGTGTATACACCTCAGTGACGTGGGTCACATTCCACACTAGATATGTATTGTATGTGAACATAGTCATGGCTATGAACTGTGTCAGTAGCTCACACTGTATAGCAATTGTGAAGCCACATGATGCCCTACAATGGCTATGCACATCAGCTCAATGTGAAGTATGTCCCTGCATATTGGTAGGGTGGACAGACAACATTGTATCAGCTGAAGGCCCATGTTAGTATAACACTTGCCTGTATTTGGACACCATTACCATACTGTAAATTGGAAAGGATACCTTGTGTTACACATGTATGTATGTCATTCAACATGTCAGCAGAAGACATTTCATACTACATGTGATTGGCAAGGTCATATGCCACACAGCAGGCCGGTGTACTGCAAACCTGTGCTGGTCTGTGGCACCATAGAAAAGTAAGGACAGCCCTCTAAAACATGTGTGTACAGCCACATGCACAATGTCTAAACACAGCTCAGGGGTGGGCGGAATAATTTTGAACAGACATGCACTGCTTTGGGTAGATATGCAAGCTAGGCTCAGGCAAACATAGTATGCAGTCAACATACTGTACTGCTCATGTCCTCACACAGGGGCGGTGGCCTACACAAAGCATCAGTGGCAGATGTACAAAGGTCAGCGATGGTTTTTTAACATGTGGTGTATGTTGCACACACCATGGCAGTGCGGTGCAATGGTGCAAAGTGCATGCATTGTGTTGCAGGTATGGGGCATAGACTACTAACACAAATGGTGCAATACAGGTAAGTACGCTAACCACCACTATAATTGCGTAAGGTGCATGCCGTCTGCTATAACACATGCATGCTGTTGTGTGCAACTCAGGGATGTATGATAACTACCACTATAATTGTCTAAGCCGAAACTAGAATTGTCTAAGCTGAATGCCACCTGCCATATCACCTACATGTATTATGTGTGTCTGTGTGTGTGTGTGTGTGTGTGTGTGTGTGTGTGTGTGTGTGTGTGTGTGTGTGTGTGTGTGTGTGTGTGTGTGTGTGTGTGTGCATGTGTGTGTGTCTCTGTGTGTGTGTCTCTGTCTGTGTGTTTGTTATAACTTGTAATGTATAGTTCTTGTCTTCCTCTCACAGGTGTTGATGTAGGTGCATTGCCCTCCTGTGGTCCATCTGATGTTAGTGTCCCCACAGACTCTAGCAGTGATGATGATATTATGATTAAGGCACAGGCAGGGTTGTCAGGGGCTGAATCTGTGCCATTGGTTGCCATTCCACCTGTCTCCCCCTCATCCTCGTACACAGTTCCCCCACCTACATATACCCCATCACCACTGGCCATAGAGGAAGGACAGTTGGCGGGTGGTAACATGGAACAGGGAAGTGTGGAGACTATGGAAGGTGTGCCTGCACACCATGATCCCAGTCAACTGACTGGTGATGTTCCACACAGGCATGTGCCCAGCACTGCTCATAGGAGGACCACTGGCCAACATGCCCCTGCGAGACAAAGCACATCAGATGGAGTCACCAGATGCATGTTTTGCCCTGTAACGGAGGCACAGGCACGTGCTGAATGTTACAACAGAGAAGATCTGAGGCTTCAGAGGGCTGCTGTCCTTTCATTAACTGACAACATCCAGGCACTTGCAAATGCTCACCATCATCTTGTAGATGTTTTAGATAGATGATTGGGTGACATGGTGGGAGTCCTTGACCATGGCATGTCAATCCTCAAGTGTGGAATGTATGTGCTGGAACATCTGATGGGAGTGAGGCGTCAGGCACATGGACATAGGTCATCTACATCACCTGTTGAAGGTCTACATGAGCATGCTACTGCACATGCCTGCTCCCATAGTGGCGGTAGCAGCAGCAGTGCAGCTGGTGCTGTGCAGTCCACACCAGGACACAGCAGGCCAAGTGCACATGGTCCTGGATGGTCCCAAGACGGACAGGATGCCAGTGGACATGTGTCATCAAACAGTACCCAATCTGGACCTCTGCCTGGTAGTGCCCGTGCAACCCCTGGCAGGCGCAGGTCATGTGGCCATGGATGGACACCGTAAACTGTGAATCCTGCCTTGTACAGTCTACAGCTGTCAATAATACCCCAGTGTAGGCCAGCCACATGCCAGACCTGTGTGCATGCATACACACACACCGGAAACAAATGTAGGGCAGCTCAACACACGCACTCATAACATCCACACATGCCCAGTGATATCCAAGTCTCTAACACACACACATGATGTCATCCAATGGTGCAGCCTAGGACTCTGGCAAAAATGATCATCCTGTGTATATGATGATGCCTGTGCCGCATCCCTGTCATTCACACCATCGGTGCAGGGACATGCCCATATGGTCTGATGCACAGGGTGAACATACTAGCTAGACAATTGTAGATTAATATTGTTGAGTAGTGATGACAGGCAGCAGACATACCATGTATTACAGTTTTAGAATGCATTTTGTACCTTTGACAGTATGTATCATGTGTAAAAACACTAGCAGCATGTTGATCTTGACGTTCTGCCTTCCTCTTTCAGGTGTAGTTGCATGTGCCGAGGGATGTCGGTGTTTGTGGTTAGTGTCCTATATGTACATGTTGACTACCCACAGGTCAGTATGACAAAACCTGCATGCACTTTGTAGCTTCCATATCACAGTTATATTCTTCCATGTTTCAATTATGTTTACTGTTCTAATGATCCAAGAGCATGATAGCTGTGTAGTAAACTACTGTGTTCAGAGCTGTCAAATCCATAGTGGGTGACATCACAGGTATAGTTACCTGGAGCGGGGAGGAAGTAAAAGAGTGGTATGCCGGATGACAAGGGTAAAGGCCAGTGGAAATAGTGGTTTCTCATTGGGAAGCAGTAATACCCACTGCCATGACAGCATGCAAACACAGACACACCCACACACTCAGGGATTCACAGACACAGTAACACACACTCTGACATGCACACACACACGGTTGCCAGTGTTTGGTTGAGAACCCCTGCCTATGTGCATATCATCATTGTAGTACTACGCAATTACAAAACGTGCCACAGAAATTACACATGTACAGGTAGTCAGAAAGGCCTAAGATCGAGGACATCGACAGGGATAATACAGTGTAGTGAGTGTATGTGGGGAGGGGGGGTCCATCAGTAGGCTATGTAACAACAGGTCACACCCCAGGATGTACATGTTAACAGGCAGTAAGAATGCCCGTCTATGATTGATGATATCAACAGGGATGCTAGATTGCATTGAGTGGATGGAACGAGGGGGCTTTAACATTTCACTATGGTAAAATACAGCCTCACTCCAGGGACCGGACAGCCATACACATTGACAGCCACACACACACACACACACACACACACACACACACACACACACACACACACACACACACACACACACACACACACAAACACAAACACACACACACACACACACACACAGACACATACACACACACTGTGGCATTCACAAAGATATATACCTATGTCACACACATACAGACACTTTACATGTGTGAGGTTCAACCATCTGCCTATGCCTTTCTTTCTACACTTCACTCTGTACTGGTGTCAACAACAGTGTTCAGGAGAGTGAAAACATGTGGGATGTATTCCCAACCATACGTGATATATATGGGCATGCAGACACCCACACGTACCAGTACTGTGAATCAAACATCTGCCTATCTTATGATAGGTATTACAGAAGTACAGCGCTATCGCATCCGGTACAAAGCTTACTGACTCTTACCTTTGCCAACTGTGCTGATATATGCACAATATATGCACAAGGGAGGTATTACTGTTACAGGTGTCATGAGGTTTGCCTTCAGTGTCACCTTTACAGCATTCTACATTGTCTGTCTTCCACTTCAATTAATAAAACCTGACCTTAGCAGTTACACAGGTTATTGTAGGAATGGTTGTAATACACCAGTGAGCTGTCCTCAGTAATCATTCATCTGCAAAGAAGCCCCACCACTTTGTAGTCATGTCCAAACATCTGTCCATCTCTCATGTAAGGCTTACTGTACTTAGAGCATATCACCATATATAGTTGGCAATGTTGAGGCTGTATTGCAACAGCATGATGTACTAAGACAACAGTCACCTTCAGACATCTGACACTGCACACACATAGAATCTACACAAACATCAATACATGTACACATATGCGGTCAACATCAGTAAGTGCACTAGCAGGTCAAGAGAATACATTCCACACCTTCCCCACGCCATGTGTGAAACATAACCGAGCATTACACCATAATGGATGTTGTATTCATGTACTGGTAGGACACCACCACCTTCACCGAGTAGCCAAGTGTACAAATATGACAACAGCACATATCAGCGAGACACACACAGCATTACTCCATGTCATGCTCCTACAAACTGTTACTTGACAGTGCCACGGTGAAGCCAGGGCACTGTAATGGTCAACAGTGAGCACATCATATTTGCCACACACACACCTCATGTTTACTGGAAGAGTTCCAGCAATGTGCTCTGTTAGAGCTAGGTAGTACATTCATTCAAGCATGTGCAAGGTCTGTGGCTTGTAATCATCTCACCCCAGCATGCACTGGCTATTGTGGTACTAAGGCTAATGTCCAGACAGCACACAGCATGCATGGCTTGCAATTGTTGACATGGGGTATATGTAGGAGTTGTGGCCACACATGGCTGTCCATGTCATGGACATATCACCTGTGACGACTCAGGAACATACAGAGCAGATCTGGATTTCCCTGAGTCTGTTAATACAGGCCTTGTGTAGGTCCTATGATCCTGCTATTTGGGTATGTTTGTAGGCATTGCATTAGATGGACATGTGTAATGACATTCATGCCACATGGGGTATTGTATGATATGATAGGTGTCATGGGTGACCAGTAGAGAGGGAATATTACCTCTGTTAACATAGATATCAAACCTTATGTACTGTTAGCATGCTATCTGCCATGTGCATGTGTGTAATGACTGTAGCTACCTGTATGTAGAAAGGATAACGACAGCTATGGAAATGTCATTTATGTTGTATGAGTGTGGGATGTACATATCCAGGGCAGGTACAGTTAGGTCATATCCAACCATGAGGGTGTTGTTTACTGGTGTACAGCAACAGTTGGCCATGTTAATGCTGACGACATCCGAGGGACCCTGGTGTGTGTACAACTGAGCTGGTTACAAACAGTAGTATTATTGAATTGCATAACACATTATGCAGCTGTGTCTGTACATGGGTACATTGCACAGTTGATATAGGCCTAGGTACAGTCCACCAATCAAGGTTTATCTGGTGGTCTACCATACCATGTTATACCACATATGGATGTGTATTGGTAGTCTGGGGACAAGGTGGTGGATGTATATGAAGATACAACCTAGAATGCAGCATTTGCCACTGTCACCTGTACCTGACTCATCTGTGATGTGTTATGTCAGAGTAGTGGTCTTTCCATATGAGTAGCCTTTATGAATATGTGTACACCACCACCTGGAATGGTTCATACCACTGTTGTGGCCCACATGTCTGGATCTGAATTATATGGTGGTAGTGCAATTGTGCACTACAGAGCCTTCAGCCAGGTGTTCCTCACTGCACAGATGTCAGTATTCCCCATTGTAGGTTCTACATTGAGCAAATGGATTACTAAAGCCACACATCTAGCACTGTTTAGCATAAGCATCCAATGCAGTTGTCTTGTAGGTGTCAGGGTGTTACTTCTGGGTGTAGGACATTTGCCTTGGAATGTGGCTATATGGGTAAATGCGACCTAGGTATTATCCACACACACGTGAAACATGGATTTATGTGCTCTGTGTTGAAGGCTTGTTGTTCAGTCATGACAGCCTGGAATGACAGACACTGGACAACCTCATAATAACAGCAGGACGTTGGCTCATTGTTTTGGTCTAGCAGTTGCCACTCATACCATGACATCACCGCGAGTGGCAGTAATGTGCTCGGTAGCAAATGTCTCATGTACGGTGATGGACAGCAGCAGCAATTGTGTATATGACCAATGTGAGATATACTTAGGGTAGCAGTCCTGCTAATAATGACAACTACTAACACAGCCGGGAGAGGTCATCTTGACACTTGCACCTCAGTACCATTACACAATGTGGCTCACACATTATGCTTGCACATGCCACTGCTCCACGTATAATGCCACTGTTCATAACCTGCTATCAATGTATGCCTTTCAGGGCAGCAAGGTGTGTGACGCATGCTGTAGGTAGCATCCGCCTGTGTGTCCCAGCTAGCCTAGTGTCTGTCAAGTCCACACATGCATGAATGTGTATACTTAACATATATATGTCAGTACTTCATGTACATGTATGCATGTGTATCACACAGCACAGACACAGATATATCATTTACGGGCCACATACAGGTATCAGGTAGTAAACCAGTATGATGTGCATATATACTGACAGGTAAGATGTACATAGCTGTAATCCTCTGTGTTTACAATAGGCGTCCATTACAACGTGTTCTGTACATGTAAGTGTATGAGCATGCACACTGTGGCCTTCTGTGGTTAGAATCAGAGTGCATCCCAAACAGCCCTGTGCTACTAAGTGTATGAGTGTACCCACTGCCACCTTGTGTAGTTTGAGTCAGTGCATCTAACAAGCCCTTTATTACTAAGTGTATGAGCATGCCCAGTATAACCTCATGTAGTTGTAGTCATAGTGCATCCCAAATGGCCCTGTGCTACTAGGTGTATGAGCATGCCCACTGTAACCCTGTATAGTGATAGTAGTTGTCCATTCCACAGATGGCCATACTCCAGTTCAGGTTCCTGTTGTGCTACAACTATACCTCTCAGGCCTACCTGCAGGTGATGTATCTTGTTTGTGCATACAGGTTGTACTGTACACCTACTTTAAACACACAGGTTTACAGCTATGTACTTCATGACTGTCAGCCCCCCTGTTGTTGTCCTCAGTCTTAGAAAGGCAGTCTGACTGCTTTGGAATTTGTAATCTCTGTGGCACATCTCGTAACTGCGTAGTACTGTAATAGTGATTTGTAGATAGGCAGGGGTTCTGATCCCACCACTGGCAACTGTGTGCATGTGTTTGTGTGAGTGACAGCAAATGGCTGAGTGTGTTTGTGTGTGTGTGTCTCAGCAATTGCCTAAGTGTGTGTGTGACAGCAAATGGCTGAGTGTGGTTGTGTGTATTTGTGTCTGCATCCTGTCATGCAAAAGGTTTTGCTGCATTCCAGAGATATCTCCTTTTGCACTGGACTTTATCCTTGTCAACCTCTATCTTACCACCTCCCCACTGCAAGTAATCAGTCCTTTGATGTCACCCAGCTCAAAAGTGGAATCAGAGTAAGTGTAATTGTATGTGTTCTGTGGCACATACCCCAACTGCATACCACTGTACTAGTTACCTTTACATAGGCAAGACGTGTATGCACAATACTAGCAAGTGTGTGTGTGTTTGTGTGTGTGACTTCCCTGTAGCCAGGCATACACATGTGTAATGTCTTTTAGCACACCATGGCAGCCATCTGTGGTGACCGGTGTCTACAAAGTATTACATAGTTAGGAATAGTAAAGAATACACAGTCAAGCCCAACTGCAGTTGGGTATGTTATTTTCCTGTGCCACTGTCAAGTAGTGACATAGAAGTGGTTGCTGGGGTGTAAGTCCATCCCCATCATTCCACCACCCTAACTCCACAATCCCTGGGGTAGATTACATTAGCCATCATTCCCCACCCCAAACACCACATACACAACAATCATCCCTTCTCTGGAGAACTGCTTAAGATTTAAATGTTATAACACAAGAGATGCCTCTGTTTTGTGTACACATCAGTTCCTTTGGAACCCTTCTGTGTCACAAAGGGTGCTCAGACGTGTATCTATCTATCTATATATATATATATATATATATATATATATATATATATATATATATATATATATATATAGCTATAGCTGTGTCTGTGTATATGCATATATATATATATGTGTGTGTACACATCCCATAGGTGCATATATATATATATATATATATATATATATATATATATATATATATATATGTAGTTATGACAGTTGTACAGATGTAGACGTGTCTTTGTTGTTTCACATACTACAGTACATTCAAGGGTACTGTACATATGTACATAAAGTGACTGTCCCATTTGTTTTCAGTACTGTGGAATACCTGTAGTAAGATGTGCATTATAGACTCCATGCAACATGTAAACAACCCAGATGGCTTAGTAGTACATCCAATGACCTCAGTGTGCATGGTCCAGGGTTCAAGACCTGCAAGCCTTGTTGATACTGTCAATTTGGACTGCATAAGACAGTTATAAGCAGGTGTAAACGGTGTTTTCGTGACAGTAAGCAGCGGGTACACGCAGGTAATAAACATGTACAACTTGCAGTACACTTGAAATGCCCTTCTTTGGCAATCCTGCTGATGTCACCCACTTACAAATATACCTCTGGGACTGCTGTAACCCAGTAATCTCCATGATGCATGCTGTAACTGCATAATGCTGTACTGTGTTAAACTAGTTTGGTAGGTGTTCTAATCCCAGACAGGCCAAGTGTGTGTCTGTCTGACTGCCTGAGAAAGTAACAACACTTTTTAGAGTATGCACACTCTTTACAATTCACATACCCACCTTTGGCATTCCTGCTGATGTCACCCACCTAGAAATACACCTCTGGGACTGCTGTAATCCAGTATTCTCCACAGCGTGTGCTGTAACTGCATATTGCTGTAGTGTGATAAACTAGTTAGGTAAGGGTTCTATTCCAAGACAGGCCAACTGTGTGTGTGTGTCTATCTGCCAGAGAAAGAAATAATGCTTTTTAGAGTATGCACACTCTTTACAATTCACGTAACCACCTTTGGCCATCCAGCTGTTGTCACCCACCTAGTAATACACCTCTGGGACTGCTGTAATCCAGTAATATCTGTAGCATGTGCAGTAACTGCATAATGCTGTAGTGTGATAAACTAGTTAGATAGGGGTTATATTCCAAGACATGGCAGGTGTGTTTGACAGTCAGAGCCTGTGTGGAGGTGGCTGTGAGTGTCCAACCACTAGACACGTTGTGAGTGGATTTTGTAGTTTTCCTATATGGTGTCTGTATTATATGTCACAATGTCCACCTCATGAGGAGTACAGATGTCAATCAGCCAAGGGACTGTGTTGGCAAGCCATACCCCTACATCTGGCAAAAGGACTGGTGAACAAGGTATGCAACTCTACTATTACCCTGAATATGTTCTGAACCCATGTGTCATACACAAACACACTTGCCTAGAATATCCCACTTTGTTGCTAGCACCCTGCATATTGATGGCAGATAGTAGGCATGGTGTGATTGCAGTGGGCTGCAGAGGGCATGGCTCCCTGTCCAGCAGTACAATAGGCACATAATTGCAGACAATGTGCCTTCACTATGTTCCCCACTGGATGCCTGCAACATATGTGGTGCCATCAAATGTGATCTACAGAGGCCATACAATGCCTTACACGTGCCCTGTATAGACTGATGCCACTGACACCAGGGAATACCTGTATCATGCTATCAATGCAGGCTCAGAGTCAACCTGCTGTCTATAAGCAGGTCCTGCCACACCAGGCCAGTATTGGCATATCTGAGGATAACAGTCTGTGTATACATGTGCCATCAAAACCAGGTACACTTGTACATGTCACTGTACATTATTGTAGGATGTACAAATCCCAGGCAATGTCCATGTCAAGGACTATCAAACACAGACAGGGCATGCATTGCAAAGCAATGGCCATACACAATGGTAATCAGGATGTCAGGACAGTTCATACAAAACCCATCTGTGTGGGCCATTGCAGACACTACACCCCTGTGCCACACTGCACACAATTGTCGGGTGGTGTGATGCCAAAGATTACCCCTCACCCAGCCTTGTACAGCCATCTTGCACAGCCAACCACTACACACCCATGAAGCAATGCACACATGCATGTCAGTACTGGCACCTTGTGTCTGCATGTTGGGTATGATGCTCCCAACCACAGTCACACCCAGTGTAACCCCATTGGCATAACTACTGATGTCAGACACGTTCACGTGCCCTAGCCCTTAGAACCTCTGGATATCCCCTGTGGTGCATGTAGTACCTGTGCATTACTGCAGTGTGGCAAACTAAGTAGTTAGGAATTGTATTTGTGGGCCTGACAAAGTGTGTCAATGTGAGTCCATTAGAGTGTGTGGTTGTGTTGACAATGACATCCGTTCATGTGGACAGCCATGTGTGCAACACCTAATGTATGTCTACTATATCTCTGTTGCAGATGTTGCTCACCAGCACATATATATGTTCTTACAGCACACCAACATATCAGCTTTGTGGCACATGGAGTAACTGCATGCACTTGTCAGTGAGGGGTTTAATCCCTGTACTAGTAGGTGTGTAACAGACAATGCTTAGGTTTTAGTCTCCAAGCCCTTCTCTGATGTACTTTGCCTCTGTCTGTCCCTCCTACACACTCTCTGGTGGATGTGGAGTTGTACACCCGCTCAACAGCAGCTTGTGTTTTGTAAGTGATGGTCATGATCAGATGATGGACTCTGCACCTATTGCAGTCCTTCTCTAGCTGATTGCATGTGGAACAGCTGTGATGATGTTCCCATAGCCAATCACATGGAAACACAGTTCAATATCTAGGAACATCATATTGGTGTTTGCCCATGACAGTCACTGTGAGTGGAACCTGGATCTGGTGTTTGATAAACGGCATCACAGATGATATCTGGATGTTCCTCAAACAGCATACACAGTGGAAAATAGCCTAAAGACAGGAGGATGATGTGCCAGACATGACTACAGCATGTAAGTGTAGCTATGCTTCATTGAGACTACTGCCAGTTTAACAAGTTGTGTGTGGTAATGGCTATTCTGCATGTTTTAAAACTGACAAGACAGTGCTCTGCTTGTGAGGGAACCCCCATCTGTAGGGCCATCTGTGGACTGGTCAGTGTGTGGAACCATTTGCTTCCTGTGTTACTCACTGAACACACACCTCTGTGAACTGCAGGAGCATAGTGTGATGACTGCAGTCAGTACATGGTGATAGTGATGAGAGTTACCACCATTGCATCCCTGATTAAACATATGTCACATGAAACAGTGGTATGACAGTCACTGTCTGGGGTTCAGTGACATGCCAATAATGCGCCACTGTTCATAGCTGCAGTCACAAGTCTTCTACACTTTGTACAGATGCCATACAGTATATATACATGTGTTGTGCTCCCTCTGCAAATGTATACCATCTGTTGTGTTGGGTTGATGGTCATACCTATGCATGCTGTTATAAGTAATCCTAAAAGCTGTTGACTATTACTAAGCCATATCTGTGTTAAAACTGCAACACTATGGGCTGTATGGGTTTGGAGGTCCCGGCAGAACCTCCTGTCCCACTTCAGCTGGCCATGGCACCAAGCACTAGCACATCTGGGGCCCAGCCTTGGACCTCCACCTCTGTTGGCTCTGCACCACCTTCTGGTGGAACCACCACTGAGGATGGGGCTTGTCCCCCGTGGGAGCAGGTCCAGACAGGAACTTGTCCGCTGTTGTACAGTCCCGGACGTGGTGCGTAGGGGTCTCAATAAGGGGTTTTGAGGCCAGATACGCCAGCTCGAGGGCAGAGTGTCACATTTACAGGGTGAGCCTGACCCTCCTAGACAGCCGGCAGCACTGCCACCTTTGAGACAGTTTTGGTGCAGTGGTGGCTGCCCATGGCTGGACTTCCGTCCCACTGTTTCCATCTGGAGGCTCATGGGCTTGTGACTGCTGAACACCCCTCCCTGTCCAAGTTGTATCCCCCCACATGTGTCATATACCGATCCTGTATGCTGTCTTGTCTGTCATCCTACCCAACCTATCCTCCATGAGCATACCTACTCCCTTGCCCCCACATCCCACTCTCACCCTATGGAAACAAAAGGCCAATCAGTTCCTAGAACAACATTTGCTCCATACATAGCTGTCCATTTCACACACATGTCCACTGGACACATGTAACCCTTTTAATATGGATCACAACATACTCCAGTTGTCCTCACCCCTGTCTCTCAGGCACACGATCCTGGTATGCACATGACTCCTAAAGGTTCCAGGTACACGTGATGCAGATGACACCATTGTACACACAACACTACCGGTCCCTCTATGGTTTCCCCATTTACCTTTTTCATGATATGATGTCGCACACAGCACCTTGCAAGAGTACTGTTCTCACATAATGATTGGGCAGGAACTGTTGTGCTAATGTAAATAAAATGCAGAGAGTGATGTATTTGGACAATGTGCAAATGTTTGCATGTATTAATGACACATGTCTGTCTGAGGGGGTCTCGATATTACATAAGACAACACCACTACATACTACAGGCATTGTTGGTGTTTCCCTTTTCATTCCTTTGTAATGCTTTGTTGTTACATGGGATGATCTTGATATATCTATATATATGTATGTATCTATATCTGGACATAAACACACACACATACATCTACATGATGGAATACATTTCCTATACTGTTGAATGACTGTGTTGGATGATATTTTTGTGATAACATCAGATGTCTGTATATCTGCCATGGCTTAGTGGTAAATCACATTATCCTGTGTGCAGGGTCATGGTTTCGAGCCTTGCAGAAGCCGTTTATTTTGTTGCTGGGCAGAACAAGGCAGTTGGATATGATGTGATTAAGGCACATTAAAGCAGTTGTGAGCGAGTGTGTGTTCGTTTGTGTGGAGCTAAGCAATGCTAACCTCCAGTTACAGTTTCTTACTCTCAGTTTGCCTCTACATTGCTTCACCAGTGTAATACTCGCATACTGGCGGCCAAACAGGCTTACACCCGCTTGCTCCCGCACAGATGCACTGCATTTGGTGTTTGCATTTGACAACCACACCCGTGGGTGGGAGTGAGGAGTATGATATTACCTTGTGATGCCTATTACATTGGATTACATGCCTACAGTATCAGGAATGGCTGCTCATTAGTCGAAAGCATGCCGTTCGACTGTACTGAATCCGCAGCCTGTCCAGAGTTTGATTCATATTATTGGTGTGTTCCTCTTACAATTACCTGTCTGGCTAATACATGGGAACTGACACTCTTCAATACAAACAAGTAATTGGGTTTTGGAACCCACATCCTTCAGCCGAGTCATGCTACTGCATACCTACTATTCTATCATCTTTCTATGGTTGTAAGTGGAATATGTACTTTCTGTCCCTGTCAGACCACTCAAACGATTGGGGACAAATATCAACTGAATCAGGGACATGTCATAACAACATCAGGGACACATTTAAATTATTAGTGCTTTTAACCTGACACAATGACAGACTCAGAGCATATGAATCCATACACATTTTCTGAGGCAAATGATGTTTATACCTCTTAATTGTTGTCATTATTCATTACATGTAATTCACCACCTTTCCTCCAAACGTCACTAGTTTTAAGAAGGATTAAGTGGGACAGAGTTAGAATTTGAGTCAAAATCAGGGACGTCCCTGGAAATCGGGGACTGTTCAGAGGTATGGTCCCTATTTGTTCCCCCAATGGTTTATGTCCTGTTCAGTGGATTTGCCCTTAGGGATTGAAGGTATGGGCAGCAGCTATGCCCGTTTCGGAATATTACTTACAACCCTGGGGCAGTCCTAATATGACTGCGCAAGCCAACACCTGCATGCTTAGGCCCATAATTGCATACCCATAGTACACCACCTGCCCTCATGTACAGCACTCATCCTTACTGTGGGTGCAGGTGGGGTATAAACACACCACTACACACTGCCCACTCTCTTTGTGTCGGGACACATGTTGTACGTTGTGTCGAGCCATGGGTTATCAGGCTTGCACAACCTACTGGTCCGTGTACATCTACAGCCTAGTTTGATGAATCATTACTGGGACTGACTCCGATGATCATTAATTTTTGGGTGTCCCACAAGGGACATCAATGTCTGTGTTTCAAGATTAGACCTGGAAGGTCTCTCCCACTGGTAGTATCCTGCCGGTAGTCTAGGAAGCAGTGGTGTGTTTACTTTTATTGTGTGTCTGTATGTCTCACTGGCCTAGCTGGGGGGGTGGGAGGGTTGCTGCTACGTGTTACATGATTGTTTATTGGACCCCTCACCCACATATGCACGGCCTGTGAACATATATAATTCGTAACTGCTGTATCATATCCTAGCTATATACATGTGTATAGTTACAGTCACATATACATATATATATATATATATATATATATATATATATATATATATATATATATATATATATATATATATATATATATATATATATATATATATATACACATTTGTACTATGGAGAGGGAGAGGCTTATCTCTATGTCGCTATGGGTAGATATACACACACATACCTCTACATATATACATCTACATCTTGTTATTCCGTTCCTTGCCATATAGATTACACTTTGCTGCAATGGGACTCATAGTGAGTGTGGCTACTCGTTGGGTGACGCCTCTGTCCAATGAACACATTTGCTTACATCCCTGGAGCTGTCCATATAGGCCCACGTCAGCCAACACCTGTACACCTAGACTCATAAGTAGCTACCCATAGTTCCCCCACCCGCATCTCTTCTACAGCACCCATCCTTACTCTGGGTCCTGGTCGGTTCTGAACACACCACTACACGCTGCCCACTCTCCACTTCACGGAACCCACGTCATACAATAATCTCGAACCATGGTTCATCAGGCTTTCCCACCCTTGTATTCCGGGTATGTGTATATCCCAGCCAGAATGGTCGGTGTATCACCTTCTTTTGGTCTTGGCAATTTTTGGGGTGTCCCACAAGGGATGCACCTGTCTGTGTTCCAAGATTAGATTTCATGGGTGCACTGTTTACCCCCCCTCCCCGGTTGTATCATGCCTGTGGTCTGGGGACCAGTGGACTATTTACATTGTTTGCGGGTTTATGTGTATTTTTCCCATGTCCAGCTGGGGGGGGGGGTTGGAAGGTCATGCTACGTGTTTTATGCTTCTTGCTTGGGCCCCTCACTTCCATTGGCATAGCCTGTGAACCTATGTCATTCTTGTGTGCTGTTTACTGTCATAGCTGTATATCTGTGTAGATCTATGCACATACACACACACATATATATATATATATATATCTATATCTATATATATATATATATCTATATATATATATATATATATATATATATATATATATATATATAAATACTTATATGTATATGTCTGCAACTACATATATATATATATATATATATATATATATATATATATATATATATATATATATATAGATATAGATATATATATATATATATATATATATATATAGATATATATATATATATATATGCCTGTAAAGCAATGCATACCCCGTGCAAATGCACTTAAACACACTTACTGGTGTTTATATATGCTTAAACCTGCTTACTAGTGCCTTATTCATTATGACACTGACACTTCGCTCCAATTAAAAACACACAATGGAAAAATGGAGAAAAAACAAACTTGTAAAGCACTGTGTTCCCCGTTGTACAGAGCCCAATTAAGGCAGTCCCACAAGCGTTGATGTAAAATGATAAATAGTATCAAGCAGACTCTTCAGTCCAAAAAGAACCAAGCATCAAGTTTATTAACAAAAAGCAGTAATTCCATTAAGCGCTTTAATTTCCCAAACAGGGAAACTTCATCAGAATAACACTGCCATTAAAAACAGCCCACGTATATATAACAAATGAATTGGTTAATTAATTAATTCAATTACATCATTGGAACAGAGTACATAGATTTAAAGGTACATAATAAAAAACTATAGTTGTGTCATTCAGTTTATCCATATAATAAATTGTATTTGTGTTTTGATAATATAAAAAAACAAAACAACATAAAAACAGTGTAAAAGAAATCTTTTATATATATATATATAAAAAAAAGTTAATAAATGCATTCAGCACATGTACCTAATGTATAAAGTGGTTGTGTAAAATGTATATATATTAAGGTAAAAATCCCTAAAGTCCACTAAGTACCCACAAGAATTTGTTCATAAAAGATCTAGTAGAATCAAATTGCTAATAATAAAATGTTTATATCACTAGACAAATAGAACTTGAAAACATATGTACATAAATATAAATAATAATTATTGATGTTAAATATTAAATATAAAAATAAAATAAAGGTTGATTTGTTATTGTATTTCGTTGCAGTAATGAAATTAAAGTCATATGACAATATAATAATGTGATAGTGTATAATAATGTCATAACACATTATTTGTAGTTTCATAAAAATCATAATGAAAAAAATAGATAAAAAATTAATAAACTATTGATAAACTCATCTCTTGTGGTTATATGTTTTTCTTTTGATTTTATTTGCTTTTAATTTTAAAGCTGGTAGAAGTGATATATGGTCATTCAAACCAGGGGGTATATTGGAATCCAGCCTTAGTTGTCAAATAAGTTCTCTATAACTAAGCTGGTTTTCCCAGTCTCCCCCTCTGTTGTTTCTAGCTAACTTTTCCAAAATCCAAAACTTAAAATTTGTCTCCTTACAAGTTTGTGTATGGCAAAAAAGGGCATTGGTTTACTTTTTCCTATTGACATCGTACATGTGTTCATAAATTCTTTGGCGTAAGTGTCTTTCTGTCTTGCCCACATAGTAACACCAACATGACATACAGTAAGCCAAGTAAACTACTCCACTAGTATAACAGGTATAATAATGTTTCCCTTTTATTTTGGTTGGAATGGTGGGTAGTGTTAATTCTTCTATGTTGGCTATAAATGTACATTGCGGGCATCTTCCACATCGAAATGTACCTTTTTTCCTAGTATCCATCTCCTGCTTGTTCCTCTCAAAAATGGTTTTGAGATTTGGTCCCCTTCTAAAACTGTAACATAGATGTCTATCAAATATGTTCAAGGTATTAGACATACTTTTAAAAATGTCCCATGTTTTATTAATAGCTTTTCTTATTAGTTTAGTGTTAGAATTGTATGCCATAATAAGAAACGGTGTATCTAAAACCATATTGGGAACAATGTCATTATTAAAATTTTGATGTTCATCTAAAGTATTGCCGTCATTCCCCATTTCAGTATTAAGCAAGGGAATATACTTAGTCCCCCATCCCATGGCAACCTCTTGTTTTAAGGGAAGTATAATGGATTCAGGATAGCCCCTCTCCAAAAATAATTTGTGTATGTAATCTAATTCATTAATCAAATCACTATATTTAGTTGTCATCCGGGCCACCCTGACCATCTGTCCCTTAACTATGTTCTTCTTCTGTAATGGGGGATGATTGCTAGAGTAATAAAGGTAAGAGTTCGAAAAGCATGCTTTTCTATATATGTTTGATACAAATGTTTTGTTTGTATAATCCTTCTTAATGGTTAGATCCAAGAAGTGTATTTCATCCAAGTTGAATTCATGTGAAAATTGCAAAAAGGAAGTAGAACCATTGAAATAATCTATGGCTTTTAGAGCCTCATCTTGTGTACCTTTCCACACTATCAATATATCATCCAAATAACGATAGTATTTGACTATGTTGGCCCCAAAAGTGGAATTAAAAACAAAATGTTGTTCCCAAAATAACATGACAATGTTGGCAAAAATGGGGGCACAAGCTGCCCCCATTGCCACACCGTCTAACTGTTGGTAAATATCATCTTGGAAGTAAATAAAGTTGTTTTTTAATACCAGTTCTATATTTTCCAATATCAATTTAAACTCATTGTTGGTCAAAAATTTGAATTCAATTAGCATGTACAGTCCAATACCATGCGGAATTACAGAAAAAAGATCTTTCACGTCAATAGTCATGAACGAATAATCAGATTGAAAAGACAATTGGTTTAGTTTCTTTAATAAATCCCAAGAATCAATTAAAATATGTGCATAGAGTTTGTAAAAAGGTTTTAGTTTTGTATCTATATAGATAGCTAAAGGTTGTGTTTTAGAACCCTCAGAGGTCACTACAGGTCTCAATGGGGGAATCCTCTATACTTTTATGTATCTTGGGAATACCAGACATGGTTGATAGAAATGGTTTGTCTACTTTAAAGAATCTGTAAAGTTTTTCATCAATTAAACCCTGCATAAAGTTGTCTTCTATAATCATATCAATCTTATGATAAGCAATGTTAAGTTCATTCTTGGAAATGATGGTGTATCTACCATGCCCGTTTAAAATTTCCATCATTTTTGTTGTATACAACCAGTTGTTCATTAATACAACCCCACCCCCTTTATCAGGTTTCATAATCCTGATATCAGGATGTTTATGTTTAATTTCATCCAAAACTAGTTTTTCTTCTGTGGTAAGGTTTGATTTAACAAATGTGTGTCTATTGTGAATCAAAGTTTTCACCTCATTGATTACCACATTTTCAAAATTATTAATATCACTCTGTAGGGGAGGGGGTTGTATATACTTCTCCTTGATAGAACATCTGTATGTCTATTAATAGTGCTCCCATAGTCACCATCAGAAACACTGTTCAAACTGGCCAAAAATTCTAGATTTAATTTTCTAGTGAATAATTTTATATCCAAAATTAATTCTGCCATATCTATCTTGCTATTAGGCACAAAAGTAAATCCCTTTATGAATAAAGAAAAGTGTCTATCTTCAACATTCATATCAGTGTAGTTGTAAATAAAAAATTCACTGTCAGGCTGTCTAACCATAATGTTATTTCTGTGAGTTTTTGTAGTATAAATTACGTTGTTGAATTCCTCATTATTATCGTTTGAATTAAACGAAGTGTCTAAAATCGTTGAAACTATTTGGGTACAAGTATTAAATATGTTGTTAAATTCCCTATCATCTTGGTCCATGTGATGTTCATTAACCAAACTGTTTTGATTAATAAGAACCAACTCATCGTTGTTAATAATGTCAAGGGTAACATCACTGTTAATAGTGATGTTGTTGTTGGTAACAGTGCATTCCCCTATTGTCTCAGAGCATATTGGTTGGTGACCTGTGCATATGTCAGATGTGGATGCAATTTCTGTAATCTTTCGGACCTTCTCGGTCCCTCTAATTCTAAAGGGACATCAGTCTCATTATCTGTGTTCCCCCTGTGATAGTTATCGGTGACTATACTAGTATCACCACTAGCCCTAAAATCACTATCCCATTGTTCCAACTGATGGTATCTATTGTTATATTTATTTTGATGTTGGTGAACATGTTGAGGCCTTGCCCTAGCATGTCCATATAAAAATCCCTTAGAATTACTATTGGTGTTGTTACCTATTGGGTAGGCCTGCTGGTGTTCATAGGCCCAGTTGTCTCTTTCCAATTTGCCCATTTTTCTTTTATAATTCTTTGCCATAGCATTGTCAACATCATTCAGTACTCTAAAATTGTTTTGTTTATGTTCCCTCACAGTAAATAACAAATCATCACTGATTTCTTTGTTAAGACTATCAATCTTGCTTATTAGTTCATCAATCTGTGCATTATTGTTATTTATCATAGCCTTAATCAATGCTAAACCACAATTATTTAGAATGTCCACAACTTCGTTATAAAATGCAGAACCCAAAACAGTACCATTTGGAAATTTGTTTAATCTAAGTCCCTTAGGGACATGTTTTCTCTTTACACACTCAGTTAAAAACCAGTTGTCTAAGTTTAAATTTTTGCATTTTAACATGAGTTTTTTCAGCAGCTTACATTTGTCAGAATATGAAGTATCCTGTGGTTGCTGTTTCTGTTCCTCATTACGCTGCTCCACAGACCCAAAACTCTTATTTAACCAGTCCGATATGTTAATATTTGTGTATTTGTCAAATAAAAAGTCGTTGGTGTTATATCCCATCCTGTTTTGTTCACCAGCCCTCCGTTCAGCATTCGGTGAACTTAAAACCCCTGTAGCTCCTCCATTTTTCTGATTTTGAATGCTAGTATTGGCGTGTTGACCTCGCACCGGTTGTGCGCACGGAATAGAGTCCTCCGTATACTGAGTGCTAGCTTCCAGTTGCATGAAGGCTTGCAAGAGCCTAGTGAGTTCACCAATCAAAGATTGCTCATTCCTCTGCTGTGAGGCTCCTTGGGTATCCTGTACATCCATCGAAAAATGTCACAAGTAAAAAACACACAATGGAAAAACGGAGGAAAAACAAACTTGTAAAACACTGTGTTCCCCATTGTACAGAGCCCAATTAAGGCAGTCCCACAAGCGTTGATGTAAAATGTTAAATAGTATCAAGCAGACTTCGCTCCAGTTAATTTTTAATTGTTATTTTGCAGGTTATACAGCGGACAGATGTCGCAATATGTTCATGTACAAATTACCGATGGTAAATGGTATGTGATGCAGTGGGATTCAGTATGGGAATGCCTGTTCATTAGGCGGTTGCTCTAACCAATGCACTATTGCTGTGCTGCTTCATTTGCATATATACCCATATACCCATGGCTCCTGGTTCCCCAAACACCCACCCCAACACCTCCCTAACATTGCAGTCATCCATTCTCCAGTTGGATTTGCGGTGTATCCACACCACTACACATTGGCCACTCCCTACTCCTATAGACCCATCCCATCGGTTGACTCACTCCACGTATCCTCAGAACTCCCAGACTTTTAGTCCACAAACATTGGTGACATGAGTGACCAAAAGGACACTATTCGCAATTTTTGGGTTGTCCCACTTGAGACACGCATTTGTTTATGTCAAGATTAGACTCTATACTTCATTACATCCTTACTCCCATTAACATGACACTACAATAAATTAATAAGTATGACTATGTGGTAAACCACACTTTACCCATGAGAGCCTAATTATGTACGTGTTCAGTGTATTTCTTTTACAAATAGAACGATTTAGTAATTGGCGTTGCCGTAGCAGGCAGATCACAGGAATGATTCCATGTGTTGGAAAGTCTTCACATTTGATTTTTTTCAGCACAGCACTGACTTCGGACATTGTATACACTTCTGTGTTTTAGCAGTTCTGTCCCTTCCCTCTTATGCACAACCTATTATTCTATCTACCATCGAGGTTTGTAAGGGCACATTCATGTTATTTATGTCTGCAAATGGAATGAATGTGTTACAGAGAATTTACTTCTACATATTGATGTCTGCATGTGTGTATGCATATATACTTATAACGAACTCGCTGACCTCCACGGGGCGGTCCAATTAGAACCAGCCCATCCAACCTTGGCATGCCTGGCTCCATAATTTCATACCCATAGTTCCTCCACCCCACCCGAGTTCAACATACATGCATACCATCCATTGTTCAGTTGTTATCGCAGCCAGAACACACCTCCACACATTGCCCTCTACTGAGCATTAGGAGATCTACACGTATGTTGCCCCAACCCATGTATTATCAGGCTCTCCCATCATTTAGTCCTTGAACATACCTGCCCTTGCTTGTATAATGGTCAGATGGCCAAATAGCCTATCAATATTTGGATAGTCCCACCAGGGACTACCCTCTGTGTGTAAAGTAGACTTAGCAGATCAACAATGTTACTCCCACTGGTAATATCCTGCCTGTGGTGTGTGTAGCAGTGCTTTGCTCATTCCTGCCCAGCTTGATATGACATACGCTGTCAGCGCTATATAATACTGGGGCTGCTGTTGATTCCCTTATCATTACTTTTGTTTGCTTTATTGTTACGTCGTTCTTTCTTTATAGATATATATATATATATATATATATAATATATATATATATATATATATATATATATATATATATATATATATATATATATATATATATATATATATATATATATATATATATATATATATATATATATATATATATATATATGTGTATGTATATATATATATATATATATATATATATATATATATATATATATATATATTATATATCTGTACATACTTATATATGTTTCCTATACTGGGCATTGCTTAGACCCACGCAAGCGCACTCAGACTTACTTACTGGTACTTATATATCTTTACTGCTGCTTATTTGTGCTTACACCTGCTTACTAGTGCCTTATTCATTATGACAGTGCAACTTTGATTAAATGATATTTAAGTTAAATATCTCATGCAATACTTTTATGTTGGTTTTACAGCAAAACGACATTCATTCCACATGGAAAATGATATGTGCTATTGTTGAGCTTGAACCGTGAATGCCTGTTCGATAGGCAGATGCTCTAAACACTACACTATTGACATTTATGTTGATTCCGCATGTTTTTTTTCTATTTGAATGAATTTGATGTGTAAGCTATGCTCAGCAGAGGCCAGTGTAAGCTACGCTTGGCAGAGGCAGCGACGTGCAAACACGCTGCGCTTTGCTTACACCTTCGATATTGCAACAATTCAAATGTATAATAGGGACATGGGAATCTAATTGTGAAAGTTCTAGGGACAGGGCTCAACATTCCACTATGTGCTTGTTTGTTTACTACTTCAATTTTATTTCACTGTTCGTGGACACTCTTGTATGCTTAGCATACATTTCGGTATCCACGGACACTGAATTACTGTCTTTCTATTAGAGGTGAGCTCTACTAGTAGGCATAGTAGGTTTTGCAACTGTTTGGGCATGTTTACTCCTCCATAGAGCACTTGTACACTCCCCCTGCACTCACACACATTTCCTGTGCATGTCGAGGGTGCGGCGTCGCGCCCTCATACATATTCATATGACGCTGCTGGCTGCACCATCTGTAGTGACGACACTCGGCGCAGGGCTAAAACCGTCCTTGTGCCAAGCTTTTTAAATCCCGGGGAATGTGTCTGAAAAAAAATGCTTTTATAAAAAGAAAATCAAGGATAAATATGAAAAAAGAGATAAATGTATTTAAAGAACTGGTAAAAATCTGTGGTCAAGAGAAGAGGAAGTCAATATATTATTATTATCCTCTTTTTTTAAAACCATAATTTTTCATGTTAGTAATTTTAAATGTATATAAAGTGACAAAACAACCTAAATGTTCTCACTATATCCTTCTCCCCTCAATTAATGAAATTGCCTCATGTCAGCCATCTGAAGATATGTGACTATGTGACCTTGTACAAACCACTACAAAGTGATAACATTTACTTCAGTTGTGCTCACATAATTATAGTCATAAATGAAGGCCATTACCAAATGTTTGTACTATAGTTTCTTAGCATTGCTTAATACTGTGAATATATGACCATACCAACAGTCAAATTATGCACTTTAGATTTACTAATCATTGAGTAGCCTATAAGAATAAAGCATCCTTTATAGGGAGGACGATCCTTTTTTTAACTGCCTGCTACTCCAGACATTGTACAGAAATACAGAAATCTTTCCCTAAACTCAGGGCCAGCCTTAGCTGAAATGATGTCCTAGGCGAAGTAGTACTTCAGCACACCTTAAGCCCCACCCACACCATACTCATGAAACACCCCTATAAGCCACACCCACAGGTAGGTCACTGTTCAAGAAAGCCACTCCAGTCATTTCCTTCAATTATTTAAATGCATAGAAAGAAAAGATACATTGAAATGTAGTTAAACTGCAAGTGAAGGATGGTGGAATCTTCCTTTAATAAACCTGCTTTATCTGTTGCTCCTTTACACATATTTTACTATAAAAGTCATGTCTTCAGAAAATAGAAGCTCATGTGCCTTGTTTCAAAGGGTTGCTTAAGTTAATCTAAACAGTTTAATTTACTTTGGGGTAGGGGAGCAAGCCTTACACCTCAGTGAAAGTAGAATAGCATCCTCTCTCCTCCCTGTGTACAGTAGCTTAAGCTAGAATAGCACAAACACAGATAGTCATTTGCTAAGCGATACAGTCTCACAACAAAATCACACTCAGCATGAGCAGTAAACTTCACTATTGAAACAACATGAAAACCCACATTCATAGAAAATGCATCTGGCCAGTGGAGGATTAAGTTTACCTCTGGGCAGTTTTCAAAACAGACTCCTTTCACACATTTTTAGGGTCATGCATATATGTATTTGTTCTTTAATTCATCTTCCTGATTGTATTAAATTATATTCCTTATATAATTCAGTGCCACTTGTTAGAATGTGTTTTACATTTGTAGTTGTAAACATTCTTTTAATAAAGCAATGAAATAAAATGTCTAAACTAATAATGACAACGCTACTCATTTCAGAAAATTTCAACCATAAAAGACCACTCAGACGTCTGTCATTAGAATCCACCAATATCTCTCAATACATAATTTCTGCAGAAGTAAAATCATCTGCATAATTCCACATTAAAGAAATCTGTAACTAATGAAGAGGTTGCTACTGGCAAACAACTTTACACCTCAATGTTTCATCTACAAATTCAGTGCCTTTTGCCCGTGAAGAACTAATTGCTTATATTGCATTTAAAAAATCGGTAAACTGGTAATACTGCAATAGGAAATGACTAAAACCGACAACAAGTTCATAGGTGCTAGATATCTCATACAAAAGAGGACACACTCAGGAGTGTAGACCCCCTATCCCCCCTATAATGCACCAAATAATCGGCAATCATATGGGTACTGCAATAAGAGCACTTCATCTACATGGTCTGAGAGTAGATTCCACAGCATTCTGCACCAAAGGCAATTATGCTACTAACACTCCTTTCAAATTCTACAACACAGTGTGCCATTTGATACACAAACGAGTTACACATTGAAAACAGACTTAGCATGACCAGCAGTAAATTTTCTTCCTTTGAAGCTCACAATTCCACAAAAATGAACTGAAACTCATAATCCATTAAAAATGCACTGCAACTCTCAATTCCCTGAAAATGTACTGAAACTCAAACTCATTTCTGTCAGCAGGCTGGTAGTTGGTGTAGAGCAGTGGTTGCCAAACCTTTATGGGCTGAGACCCACTTTTGAAAATGGTAATTTTTCATTACCCACTACTCACGTTTGCATGTGTGCATGTGAAGCACTCATGGTCCTCCTTAAATGAGAAGATGCCATCACCACAGAGTGTTTTTTTAAGATTTAAAGGGGCCATGTGAACTATTCTCATACTTTAATTATTAACCGAGCCTGATCATGGTCAAATGGGACCATAGGCAAGGTAATAGAATGTGCCCCCCCCCCCGAGCAGCCCTTCTTGCAGCAGCTACCTCCCCATCCATGCCAGTGTCCAATTACTTGGCTATTTCTCCCCAGTTACCATGAACACTGTTCAAACATGTCAGTGTGTGTACTGTTACTTATTTACATCTACAATGATTACATATTGAAATAAAATGCACAAACACCAACAGCCATTTGCTAAACAGTACAGTCTCACAATGAAAGCAGTAAACTTTGCTGCCATTGAAACTCACATTCATTAAAACAGCATTAAAACTCACATTCAAATAAAATTCATCTGGTCTGTGGAGAATTAAGTTTACCTTTGGGCTATTTTAAAACTACAGGTTCCTTGAACACATTTTTATGGCCATGCATACATGTATGTGTTCTTTGATTCACTTCCTGATTGTATTAACTTATATTCCTTGTATAATAAGGCACCACTTGTTAGTGTAGGTTTTAAATTAGTAGTTATGAACATTTTTTCCAGTAAGCAATGAAATAAAATGCATGACCCAATAATGGCAAAACTTCCCATTTCAGAACATTTTAACCATAAACGGCCACTTAACTTATGTCATTACAACCCACCAGTATCAGTCAATAAGCACAATCTTTGCTGAAGTAAAATTAATCTGAATAATTCTACATTAAAGAGATTTGCAAATAATGAAGAGGCTGTTACTGGCAAACAACTTTACATTTCAGTGTTTC
Organism: Protopterus annectens; assembly: GCF_019279795.1. Taxonomy (NCBI): domain Eukaryota; kingdom Metazoa; phylum Chordata; order Ceratodontiformes; family Protopteridae; genus Protopterus; species Protopterus annectens. Next base: position 1,640,356,090 of record NC_056739.1, on the reverse strand, counting down.
GTCTGCACATTCAATGCCTGCTGCCCTTTCAGAATGAATTGCCTACGTTACATAAAAAAAAAAAAAAACTGGTAAGCTGAGAAACCAAGAACAAATTCATAGTTGCTAGACATCTTATATAAAGGAGGACACACTCAGGAATGCAGAACCACTATTCCCCCTTAAAATGCACCGAATAATCATCACTTAGGTCATTACATACCATGCCTCCATACCTTTCTACCTCTTAGCACAAGAAAGCTGGGCAATGCCTAAAATAATGTGGATGCAATGACCGAAAAATAAGGATGGTTTTTAGTAGTGCTCTTTTTATCTTAGAAAGTTACTAGAATAACAGGATTTGTATTAGCATGTATTTTGTGAAAGATGTGAAATTTAAAACTAATATACATGTCATTATTTAGTGACTTCAGTCCTCCCTGATTTGCCAGAAAACCACAAATTTTATGAGGAACAGGCCAAAAATATGAGGCAAAAATCTGGACAGTTGAAAGGTATGCATACCTCTCAACCTCTTAGTGCAAAAAATCTGGTCAAAGCCTAATATAATGTGGATGCAATGATCAAAAAACAGGGACCGTTTTTAGTAGTGATCTTTTTATCTTAGAAAGTTGCTAGAATAACAGGATTTGTATTAGCATGTATTTTGTGAAGGATGTGAAGTTTGAAATTATATACATGTCATTATTTATTGACTTCAGTCCTCCCTGATTTGCCAGAAAACCACACATTTTATGAGAAACAGACAAAAATTATAATGCTAAATCTGAACATTTGAGAAGTATGTTAATCACACACACACACACACACACACACACACACACACACACACACACACACACACACACACACACACACACACACACACACACACACACACACACACACACACACACACACACACACACACCTATACTCTCACATAGCAAACCACACATATACCTTGTCTTTCATACAGCAACTAACGACTAGTTTAAATTCCACACTCTCCTACTCTACTTTCTCATACAACACACAGACATGCACTTTTCTCTCTCATACAGAAATGAACTGAACCACTAGTTTAAATTATACACCCACACAGCTACTTTCTCTCTGTTCTCACACAGCAGCACACACATACACACACCGACTCTCTCACAAAGGAAAACACACATACACACACCTACTCTCTTGCACAGCCACAGATATACCTCTTTCAGAGCAATGAACTGCTAGTTTTAATTCCATACACACACACACCTACTCTCACGCAGTAACACACACACACACACACACACACACACACACACACACACACACACACACACACACACACACACACACACACACACACACACACACACACGCACTTTATCTCTCATACAAACAGAACAGCTAATTTAAATTCGATACACACACATACACACCCACACTTTCTCTCTCATACAGAAACAAAGTGTATAAATTACACATAGACAGACGCACACATACACTTACCTGCTTTCTAAACCAAACGGCCATGCGCAGACACACAGAATTAACTCATTTCTTGTATTAAATTACATGTGGGACTGAAAAATGTATTTAGATCCATGTTGGCATTGCGACACATGCATGTTCATGTTCCTACTGAAAGTAGAAGACTCTCATGCCACAAAGTAATGATGTTTTTTAAGCCTCCTGGCCAACCTGCAGCTGTAAGTGGGAGGGCACTCCCCCCTCATCCTATGGTTTTGGCTTCCAGTTACACTTGAACAGGGTGCCAAGAAGAGAGCAAACTATGTTAAAATAAATAAATGCATAAATAAAAATTCCTCCCTTTATGAGAACAGCTTGTACGGCACCCTAGGTAGTAGCCTAGTTTGGCTATGCCTAAGGCCAGCTGTGGCTAAACTGTTACATGACTGTGACAGCAGAAAAAGAAAATACAGTTGAGTAAGTTGAACTTACCATAGCAGTAGATGTTCGAATGAGCACTACTGCAGTAGTCTTAGCTATATCGAAAGACCGGCATTGGTAGAGTTTTTGGTAGAATCTAGAACAGAAGCTGCCATTAAAAAAAGGATAATTATTACAGCATATAAAGTATTGCATGGTAACTATAAGAATCAATCAGAGGAGGTTAGAAAGGATTGGGAAGAGAGATTGGATAAACAATTCACAAAGAAACAATGTGAGCATATATCTACATCTTCCAAATATGCAACAAAATCTGGAAGATTTAGGATTTTTGCTTGGAAATGTTTACATAGATATTTTTATACCCCAAGTAGACCCAGAGAATTTTTCTTCAGGTAGACAGCAAATGGAGGCATGACAGGGAAGAAAGAAATACTTGGGAACATATTTTCTGGGAGTGTGGTGGGTTATCAGTCTTTAAGGATTCACTTTGGGATGCACTGTCAGAGATGATTGGTGGTTGGATTGGTGTGATGTGGTAGATGATTTTTCTGAGCTATGAGTCAGGATTGGAATTGCTTAGACGTAGTAAGGTCTTGCTGTGTCTAATGATGGTGCCTGCCAAAAAATAGCAATTACTAGACAATTGAAATCAAAATCTAAGCCAACTATATTAGAAGTAGTGAATATAGCAACACAGATAAAACAACTGGAATTGAGATCTCTGAAAAGGGGTAGGAGGAAACTACATAGGAAAAAATGGGAATTGTGGGGACAATACATACAGGGGAGGAATGAAGTTTAAAAGAAGGCAGGACTTAAATGAGCTATGTAATGTTTGGCTGAAAATGATTGGGTAGATTATACGTGATGTATAATGTTTGCAAGTGGGAATGTGTCAGTATGGTTTGTGATGTAAAATGCTTGCAATTAGGATTGGGTCGATGTGGTTCATGTTCATTTATATAAATGTATGACTGCTTATGTCATAAGTGATGGTTTAATAAAGATGTTTCTTGTTTAAAAAAGTGGCAGGAATTGAGTAATTTAGAAATGTTGCTTAGGTTATATGATATATATATATATATATATATATATATATATATATATATATATATATATATATATATATATGGTTCTAGGTCATAAGATCGACAGCCACCATCACCGACAACAGAAACATCGACACCACATTATCGACAAACCATAAACACGACACCTCACATGCCCGACAAACAAGTAACCGACGGTCCACAAACACGAAACCCCATACACTGCACACACCACAATAACAACAATCAACTAACAAAACACATCCCCTATCCAAAAACCACACACAGAACACAAGCACACCAAAATCCTCACAAACCCACACTAAACCTCACACACACAACTATGTACAACCCTAACCCAAACCCTTACCCTAAGGTCCGTCACTATCGCACACTCAGCTAACCCGCGCCCTAACCCTAACTCACTTAACCCACCCCTAACCCAAAAAATACCACTACCGCACACTTACCTAACCCGCGCCCTAACCCTAACTCACTTAACCCACCCCTATCCCCACAGACTGTCATTATCCACACTTACCTTACTCGCACCCTAACGTCCGTCACCACCGCATACTCACACAGCCTTCTTTCCAACTCACTATCCCTGGCGTCGGCGTTTTCATCCGTAGTGTCGGTCTTCCGAGTGTCGATCATCTGGCGCCCGCTAATCCGTTGTCGGTGATGTCGGCTGTCGATCTTCTAACCTAGAACCATATATATATATATATATATATATATATATATATATATATATATATATATATATATATATATATATATATATAGCAGTATATGTGAAGTATAATGTTTGTTAATTTTAATTTAATACAATTTGATTATTTTTGTATAAATGTAAATCTGCCTATGTCATAAGTGATGATTCAATAAAGGTGTTTAAAAAAAAAAGATATAACAGCTGGCTACCTTCCAAAGCTTCAGGGCACCTTCCCACATGCACAACCTGTCACGGAGCTTGAACTGAGTTGACTAAAAGACAAGTTTGTTTGCACATTCCTTCAGAGCTTTCCCACCAAGAAGAAAGAGGGAGGCTTGAGTCCTGAAAGGACAAAAAATAAATGTCCACACTGTCATAAAAGCACACCAAAAGACAAGGAGGGACAGAGGGAGGGAGAGGATTCTGCAACAGTGATCATATGAACATCTACTGAAGTGATAAATTCAACTTATACAACTGTACTAAGTTCTTCATACTGATCACTGCTCTAGTAGCTTTAGCTATATGGGTAGATTACCATAGATAACTATATTTGGGAGAAAGAAGGAGAAGAGTCCAGGAGCTGCTGGAGAATGTTCCTAGCATAGCTTTGTCTGGACATAGAAAAGGAATCTAGCTTATAGTGCTTTTTAAAGTATGTAAAGAGGACCGAGTAGCAGCTTCTAAAATACTTCTAGAATCCAACCCTTTCCAAAAAGCCATCAAAGAAGCCAAAGTCCTTGTAGAGTGGCCCTTGACCCTTCCTGGAATAGATTTGTTGTGGCGAGTATAACAAAAGGTAACAGCCTTACACAACCATTTGGAAATAGTCTGTTTTGACACCATTTGTCCCCTCTTCTTACCTTCACAAGAAATGAACAATTGTTCAGATGATCAGAAAGATTTAGTTCTGTCAAGATAGTACCTGAGATGTCTGTGAACATCACAGGTATAGAGTATTCTTTCTCTTTCCTTTTTAGTTTCAGGAAATAAAATGGGGACATGGATAGTTTGAGTTCGGTAAACTTGTATAACATTTTAGGCATAAAAGATGGATTATTTCTCAAAGAAACCCTGTCCTTGTGGAAAATGAGCTAGGGTTGACTCAACAAAAGAGTTTTCAACTCAGATACCCTTCCTGCAGAGGTCAGAGCAATCAATAAAACTGTTTTCCATGTTAAGAAGTTCAAGTTAGCCAGATTATCAGTTTCAAATGGATCAAGTGATAGTTTCTTTAACACAAAATTAAGATCCCATGGAGGGGCCATGGGTTTACTTGGAAGCCTCTTATGCAAAACGTCTTAAAATAACATCTTGACATGCAACTGCTTTAAAAGAGAAGGATCCATTGATTGATGAGCTGAAATGGCTGGTAAATGAACTTTGAGAAATAATAAACAACATAGGATAGTAACTCACACAAATACTTTAAAACCAGAGAACATCTAGCCCTGAATGTGCACTGGCTATGTTGTTGTCACTATTTGCTAATATATGATTATCTAATAGCATGCTCTCTTGCCTTCATTGGTACCTGCTGTACATTCTCAGAAAACAGGTGCCTAAAAGGAATTAAGACCCTATCATCCAGGCAGCTGATTTAAGATGATTGGTTTTGAAGTGTATCAAACAACCATGTTTTTGTATGAATAAATCCATGCTGTGCGAAAGCTTGTGGTAATTTCCCATGGACATTTCTAAAAGAAGGGAGAACCACAGTTGCCTGGACCAGAAGGGAGTCACCACAATGATCTTTGGGAAGTCTTCTTTAATCTTCAGAAGTACCATTGATATTAGTGGACAGTATGGAAAGGAATACAGGAACATTCCTGTCCAAAGAAAAGGCATCTGTCTTCCAGGCCTTTTTGCATGGTGTCCTGGAACAGAATTCTACCAGTTGATTGTTCAGACAGGAAGCAAGGAGGTCTACTTAAGGAACTTCTCACAGATGGATCAAATCTTGGAAGACCCCTGAATCTAGTTTAAATTTGTGAGGGCCTGTCCTGGGCCTGCTCAGTTTGACTGCCACACAATTTTGCTCTGATGGCATACAGGAATTCCTGTAGAGTGACATTGTGCTATGAAGCTATATCCCAGGCTAACATGGCTAGTCTGCAAAGGGGGTATGACCTGGTTTCCCCTTGCTTGTTGATGTACCACAGCACTGTGTAATTGACTGTAATCACTTGAAGAGGTCTCTGGAACTAAAGATGGTTCAGAGAACTGAGTGTCATAATGAGGGCAAGCATCTCCTTGATGTTTATGTGCTTACATCTGCCCTTGCTGTCCCACACAACCCACAGCTTTATCTCTCCTAAAACTGCTCCCCAAGCAAAGTCTGAATCATCTGTGGTGACTGACTGCTTTGAGGCAGGGAAAGAGAAGGGGAGACCTAGATTTAAGTATATCTGTTGTCTCTAACAAGTGATTTATTTTCCAACAAACTCCAGTATGGAGAACTTAAAAGATAAAAGATGTTGATGCTGGGACCACAAAGATTTCAGAAACGTCTGTATCTTTCTTCTGTGGAGACCTGCCAGGGGATATCATTAGAATCATAGATGTCATGACACTGAAAATCCTGAGGTATTCTGTTGCGATTACTGAGTTTGAGTGGAAAACTTAGAAATATATCTAAATAAAGATCTGTTTTTTTCCTGTGGAAGAAATTATCTTTGAACTATCTAGCTGACATTCCAGGAGCAAAATCATGTGAGGGAGTCAAGAAAGACTTTTGAATGTTCTCTTGGAATCCCAGCTTGTGCAAGAGATCTCTCACCCAAGGCAGAGAAAGAGATTCCTGACATTTTGAAAAAGACTGTAAAGATAAACAAGTCAAATAAATACATAAAAATGTAGATACCCTGTAGCTTGCAGTGTACTATAATGAGGTAGACACTTGTTGTGAAAACTCTTGGTGTAGTACATATTCTAAAGAGTAAGGCAGAAAACTGATAATGTAATCCAGACACTCAAATGACTGAGTCTGGATAAACAGGAATGTGATGATAAGCATCTTTTAAGTCTAATGTTACCAGGAAACTTAAAAGAGGAAGAAGAGACAACAGGTTGTGAAGTGACATCATTCTGAATTTGGGCACTATCACAGGTTTAGGAAAGAAAGATCTAGAACTGGCCTCTATGCATTTTCTCTCTTTCTTTGACACTAGGAAAATCCTTGAATTAAATCATTTTCCACCTGGGAAGAAGGAACTGGCTCTATCACTCCTTGGGACAGAATGTCTGATGAGCCTGATCTGCAAGGCCATGGAACGTATTATCATGGAACTTATAAACAAAGACATTGGCAACCTTCAAACACATGACCCCACGCAGTTTGGGTTCGAGAAGGGCCAATCTTGTCTCCTGAACCTGATTGACTTCTTCGAATCAGTCTGCAGAGCTGTGGACAAGGGTAAGGTGGTCCACACAGCCTATCTGGACCTCGCCAAAGCCTTCAACACAATCCCCCACTCTGGAATCAAAGATAAGCTTACGAAGCTGGGAATTAATTCCTACATCACTCGATGGGTTGCCAACTGGCTTACTGACAGGACCCACACTGTAAAAGTAGCCGATTCCAAATCCATCTCCAGACAAGTGACAAGTGGAGTACCTCAGGGTTCAGTCCTGGGACCACTCTTGTCTGGTATCTACTTCTCTGAAGTACAGGCCAACACTAAGGAACTCTGGCTAACAAAGTTCACAGATGATTGCAAACTGGGAGCCATTATTGAATCCCCAAATGATGTGGATATTCTACAAAAGGGACTTACCAAAACAGATGCTTGGTGGCAGAGCCATGGGCTCAAGCTCAATGCCAAGAAATGTATAGTTATCTCCTTTGGGAAAAAACATGTACCCATGAATTACCACATAGGTGGCAGTACACTAAACATTGAAAGTGTGATAAGAGACTTAGGAATACAGGTGGACAGTGGTCTCACCTTCGATAACCACATTGCCACAACAGTCAGGAAATCCTTATATGTGGCACACCTCATCACTAAGGGCTTTTCATCCAGAAAAAAAGGAGGTCATTGTCCCACTGTACTCATCCCTCATTAGACCAATTATAGAATACAACATCCCATTTGGTATGTACCTCTCAAGACATCTGCAATAACTGGAAAGGCCGCAGAAATACCTCACTAAAAGAATCACAGGCCTAAAGCAAATGCCCTATGCTGATCATCTAAAAATACTCCAGCTATACTCTGTTGCACATCATCTACTCAGAGGCAATCTCTGCTTAACATGCAAGGCCATGTTAAACCCAGAGCTGTTGGACATGCTACACTTAAAGAAATCCTAATCCCTCAGAGACACATGTTCCAGGGAGCTAAACCTTGCCATCACAATGAACAAAACATGCTGGAGGGATAGGTTCCTGACCCAGAGACACCCCAGACTCTGGAATAGACTGCCCATACATGTCAAGCAGAGCACCTCTTTGGCCCTCTTCAAAAGGAACCTTGATGACTGGATGGGAGATAGGAAATTCACCCCAGGGATCACATCAGTCGCCCTGCTAGATAGGGGTCCAGGGAAGTAAATACTGTGGGAAGAAATAGCCAGGAAATTGTTATGGCTAGGCTTGTATAGGCCCTAGGGCTGATAGCCTAGTACCAACCTATGAACCCATGTGATACCCATTCTTCACCTGGGAAGAAGGAACTGGCTCTATCACTCCTTTGGACAGCATGTGATAAAGAACAGGTGGAAACAAAACATTCTGATCTGCAGGATGAGGAATGATCCCATGAAAAGGAGGGGTTTCCTTCCACTTCCATCTGTAACCCTACTAAGTGATTTTCATAACCCATTTTGCTGAATCAATCTGTTGTCATAGAGAGAAACGGAGATCCAGACTTCCCAGAAGAGAAACAGGGCTAGGGTAGGAGAGGGGTCACCACTTTTCTTGAATAGTAATTCAGACTTTTTTAAGTCTCCTTGATTTTGGGAGGTTTGAGACTTCTTTTTGGAACCTTCTTGCCACTTCTTCTTAAATGTATGTTTATTTGAATTCTGTTGAGTGTTTATTCTATTTGTTTACCAAAATTGGATGATGAGACACAATATCCCTTGGACAATATGGAAAAGGATAGCTGAAAAATCTTAGAGATTCATTGGATCAGGTTGCCTCTTTCATCACACTTTTTGATCACCTCTGCAGCAGAGGGGCCAAATACTAACCTCTATCAAAATTAGAATTTAAAATCTAATTTTAACATCATCTGGAAGGTTCTGAGAATGCAGTTAAGCAAACCTCCTACCAACAGTACCAGTGGCTAGAGCCCTGGAAGTAGTATCATCAGAGTCATCCATACGCTTCAAACAATGAGCAGTGACCTATGCTATGGGAGAAACTAAGTTATTTAAAGCAGACTTTTTTTTTACAAGCTGAAACTATAAATAAAACATTTGTCACATTTTCACAATATGTTAGAATAAATTTTAATGTACGAGCCTGATAATTTAAAATTCTGAAACTCAAACTTGCAGAAGTATACACATTTTTCCCATACCCATCAATAATTTTCCCATCCTTATTAGAAAGATTACAATTGGAATTAACTAAGTGCTTAGCAGTAGAGGAGTCAATTAAGGCTATAGCTGTTTGGTTTGGTTTGGGAATAGTTTATGCAAATTTAAAAGAATGAAGAACTTTATGCATTCTGTCTGCCTTTTTAGGGACAGCTAGCTGACTAACAGGAAAAAATGCAGGCATTAAGACATACATCCTTTAAAGCAGACAGGGCAAGAGGAATGGGTGTAAGTGCTGGAAATCTTTCTGTAACAACTCATTAGCATTTTTTCAGGGACTATGAAACATCAGTGTTCTCCCACTGAAAACATTGGGCCATTCTAGCAACAGTCTCACAAAAAGAGAACCCCCCACAAGGAGAATCAAAAAGAGAGCTCTCCCTTGAGTCTGGATCAGATCTCTGAGGACAAAACCCTGAATCTGTTCCTGCATTTTCCTGTTCAGATTCAGGATCTTGAATCTCTTCAGGAAAGGTGATATCCCACTTTCTTTTACCAGAAAATATTCTACAAGAAGGATTAATAACCTTAATTAAACCCTGAGCTAGTCCCAGTAAAGTACTCCTATTCAAAAATATTGAGGAGGAGTAGATACATGCTTAATTTTCTGTTTCTTTTTTTTTTACTATAGTTTTTTGTTTAGTTTTATTTTTGAATATGATAATTCATCAAACATTACATAAATTCAAAATGAAAGAAAAGAAAACAAATATGCAATTTTACAACCTATATTTTCCTAATATTAATTATACACATTAGTGTCTATACATCAAAAGCTATGAATATATTTAAATACATTGTAAAGAACAAAAAATTATTTCATAAATCTTTGTCCATTTTCTCAAATATCGCTAATATTTTCATCAAAGAGTTATAGAGTAATGTAGGTCTAGTTGTTCTGTTCTTCAGTGTTGATATTTCCATATGTCCAACTGCTAAAGACAAGTTTCTAAATTCCATAAATGTGGGAGAAGCCGTACTTTTCCAGTGAATGGTGATAATTTTATGTGCTACTGCCATCAATGACCATATCTTGAAATCTTTTTTTTTGGCACACAATCTGGGATGGGAAAGTTGAACAGAATCATTGACTTTGTTAATTTATAATTATCATTAAAAGGAATTTGGAGAAAATAACTGATATTTTCCCACTACAAAGTGAGACACTTGCATTCATAGAAAATATGATGCCAGTCAGTTCCTATCTTGATTTGACATCTCCAACATTGATCCTCATTAGCAAATATTTTGGTTAATTTATGTAGTGTAAAAAACATTTGTTTAAATACCTCCAAGTAAATAGTTGCCAATATATTGATAATGTTGTTTGTTTTGAGGATCTTAAGATAATCATTTTCTCTTCTTCATTAGGAGGGTGGTTGTTTATCTGTAAGTAATAATTCCAGTAAGCTTCTGGATAATAGATCTTTCTTTTCTTAATAAGTTTATAAATATTAGATAGGTAGCCTTTTCCTTGATAAGGTTGATTTGTGATTATAATAAAATAATCAATGAATTTAGGAACATTTTGTCTAAATGTTGTTTGCATCTATTCGGTTTTATTTATAAGATATTGCAGGAGTAACCATGAATCATTATTTATATTATACTTGTTAATTATTTGATCATTAGTTAATAATTTCTCTTGTTCTACTAGTTGATACCAATAGTTTATTGAACTTTTCTTTAATGTATTTATTTTTTGTGTTTGGAATATGTCAAGGATAGCAGGTGTAAAGGCTATTGGTAGAGTCAGAAAAAAACAAGAATGAACATTTGGGACTTTGATTTTATATGTTTTAAATGTTTTTTGGGTAGTATTTATATATTTTGATGGTAATTTATTGTTTTTATTTTTTCCTAATAGGTGATCTTTTAATAACCAGATAAGGGGTGATGGTATGATAGTTAAATAATCATGTATATGGTTTTGATTAAGTTCTATATAAATCTGTTCATCTATTTGTTTCCAAATAGGGATGTAGTAAGTATTTAACCATAAGGTTATATTTTTGACACCAGATGATAAAATGTATGTCTCAATGTCAAGTAAATTAATTCCTCCTTCTTCCCAATTTGGTAAATGTTTATTTAAAGCAATTCAGGGTTTATTTGGAAACCGTAAGAAATTTAATATTATTTTATTAAATCTTTGGATGACATACTTGGGAGGTGCAATGAGAAACTTTGTATTATGTATAGTACTTTGGGAAAGATGATTGATTTAATAAGATATAATCTGTCTCCCATTGTAAACATATATTTGTTCCAGTTAGATATTGTTTGCTCTATTTTATCTAGTGTTTTTTTTAATTAAATATAAGTGAATCTGTTAAGTCTTCAAGGAAAGCTATACCTAAATACAGTATTTTGTTGTCTACTGCTATATATTTGGAATATTCTTTGCTTATATATTTCTCTTTGGTATTGCATGGTAAGATTTTTGTTTTGTTTTCATTAAAGTGTAAGTTTGAGACATTTTGAAATTCTTTTATATCACTGAATAATGCTTGCAAAGATTTGTTAGTGTCTGAGAGAGAAGTATGTCATCAGCAAAGAGTTATGAATTAAGGTTTAATGTTCTGTTAATGTGTATTCCTTTAATGTTATTATTTGATCTAATTTGATTTTGCAAAGGGTTCTATTATTAATGCAAATAGCAGCGGTTATAAAGGGCAACCCTGTTTAGTTCCCTTTTTGATTTGTATAGGACCTAACCTATACGGTCCTAAATTAACATATGCCATAGATTCTTTCTATAATGATTGAATGAGAGTAATGAAATTTATGGGGAAATTATATGTATTTAAAACTAATGTTAGAAAATTCCAGTAAACTGAATCAAAAGCTTTGTTAATATCTAGGGAAATTAGGTTTAAATCAAGCTTTATATGTTTAGTATAATCTATGAGTGATAACATTCTTTTAAGATTGTCATAGGTATTTCTTCCCTTAACAAAAACCTGTCCGGTCTTCATGGATTAACATCGGGACAAAATGTTTGATTCTGTCCGCATATATTGCCATAAACATTTTGTAATCAATATTCAATAATGATATTAGTCTCTATGATGAGCATCGCTTTTCATCTTTACCCGATTTAATTATTGGGGATATCAATTAATATTTCCAAGAGGGTGGGATATTTATGTCTTGTTTAACTATGTTATATACGTTTAAAATTAAGGCTATAGCCTGATTAGGTATTAATTTATAAATTTCATGTAATATATTATCTGGGCCAAGTGCTTTATTTACTTTCAGTTTTTTTCATTTGTGATTTCAGTTCCGTCATTGTAATTGACTTATTTATAGTGTCTATTTGTACTTGCATTAACCTAGTAAGAATTTTATTTTCAAGGTAACTTTTCATCTCTTTGGTAGATATTTCTTGAGAATTTAAAGAATTATCAGAGTCATATTGTTGCCTAAATGCTTCCAGAATACTATTTAAGTCTGTTGCTTTTTTCTTAGTATTAGGTATATATATTTCTTTGATTTGTTTGGATTTGATTATTTTTTTGTTTTATTTGCTAATTGTTTTTGATGCTTTGGATTTGTGGAATAAGAGTTCAGTTTTATCTTTTCTAAATTAATCATAATCTTATGATGTAATATTTCTGCATATTTATTGTTTGTAGGAATTCTTGAGCTGAATCTATATTTCATTTTTGAACTTCCAACTTCAATTTATTGGCTTTCTCTTGCAATTCTAACATATCTGTATTCCAGGCTTTCCTTTATTAATGTACCAAGATAATACATTCCTATATATATATATATATATATATATATATATATATATATATATATATATATATATATATATAGTTTAATGAGTCCCAAATATATATTTCTGAGATGTCCTCTGTTATGTTTAATTCAAGAAAAGCTTTAATTTCTTTTTCATAGAATTCTTTAAAGTCTGTTAATTTTGTGATATAAGAAGGTATTCGTGTGATAGGATTTGTAGCTATGTGCTTAACTTCTATCTCAAAACATTATGCTCAGATAGTGGACAATTTATTATTTTAACTTTATCTATTTGTGTTATTAAATAATTTTATATATATATATATATATATATATATATATATATATATATATATATATATATCCTGTCTATCCTAGAGTTAGTTTTATGCCTAGGAGAGTAAAAGGAATAAATTAATGAGTCCAGGTCAGCAAAATCATTTATATCTTTTAAGCACATTGTGTCTGTGAATTTTAAAAGTGCCTTTGATATAGGCAATTTTCTTCTTATGTTTTTTGAGTCAGTGTCTTTATCATTCGTTATGCAATTAAAATCTCCTTCTATTATCAGGCTACCTTTAGTTACATGAATTATTTCTTCAAAATGATGTTTAACTGTTCCTAATCTGAGCCCTGGTATCCAGTATAAATGTATTAAAGTATAAACTTTTATATTCAATTCTATTCAATTCCATAGACACTAGACAAAACCCACCTGATGTATCATGATAGGTGTTAATTATTTTGGGAGATATGATTTCATTACAAATTAATATGGCTACCCCTATTTTCTTTTGTTTATACTGAGAGCTTGTTAGCACAGTGTAGTTATTAATATTTATACTGTTTATATCTATAACTAACAAATGAGGCTCTTGTAGGAATACTATTTGTGGTTTATGTAAACTTAAATATTTGAATAAACTCCTTCTCTTATTACTATTGTTCAGACCATTAATATTTATGAAAGAACATTTCATATTTTACTTTATGTTTGTTTTGTATGACAGTATATGGAAATAATTTTAACCCTTGGTTTTGTTTTATATAAATGTTTTGATTTCATATTGTTCATATATATATTGAGTATTTTACCTGTAAACACCAAACCATTATAAAAAAAACAATGAATTAGCAAACTTATTATTCCAACTGATATAATACATTCCCTATCACTATGAGGAAACATACCTCTTTGCCTGGCTAGTAATACTACCCAAGCAAACCTTCTAACCTTGTGAATAGTGTTTAGATTAATCTCTCGTTAACCTCAAAATCAATAGAATATTATTTACATAGTTTGAAAGAATTATATAATCAGCTAACAGATACATATATAATAATGTGTATGAAAGTATTTATTTCTACATATCTAATTCTTTGTAACATATTTAACATATTAATAATGCTTTAAATTTAAATATAAGTTTGTTTCCACTCTGTGTTCAAAGGGTAGAATTTCAAATTTAACATTCAGTGTTATTTCAAAACCATGTATTAGTTTGCATGACATTCAATGCAGTACAGTTGTTTTTGATTCATAATGAAGATGTTCCAGTACTTTTGTATGAAGTTTAAAGTTGTTAGTTAAATCGGGTTTCAAGTTAATTTGTGTATTCCCCCTCTCCCCCAGATTATTTAGGTACAATTAATTATCTCTGTTTTGTTTTATAATTGTCACAAAACAGTTTAACATTAGTAATAATCTTCTCAAAAAATATTTCCTTCTATACAAATGTATTGAATATATTCCAGTAACAACATTATAATATATATAAATATTTTTCCCAATAAATTCTTGCAGATTGAAAGTTTCATATTTCAATCATTATTATTAGAAAACTTTAATTAGTGAATTAAAATGCGCTTTAAACTAGAAATTTCAAATTTAAATAGTTATAGCAGGTTGTCTTCATATAGAGTACTTAATTCATTTTCCCTTCACATACTTCACAGAAGGATTTATAGTAATTTCTTCCTCTAATATATTTAAACAGCTATTGTATTTATAACATCAAATGAATTTTAACTTTTTTACATTTTCCCCATCCATAAAACAAGTTTACTGATGCAACATATATTTAGAATTCATTTAAAATTTAAGTTTTCTATTCAGTTGTTAGTGAGTCTCAAAATACATCTGTATATCAATAGATAAAACAATATCACAGAACAAATTAAACACTAGATCGATTAAGCTATGTCAAAGCAATGCTTTTATATAGATTCCTAATGCATTTAATATAATGGCATCTCAATAGAAAGTCTGTAATTATATACTTGATAAGTCAAATGACATGAGTTTCATCCTTTTGATTGCATGAGCCAAATGACCAATAGCTATCAGCAACACTGAAAGGACTAAATCCTTTCAACTGATAATATTAACAATGTTACAAATCCAAATAGTTTTACTGGAACCTAAATTTTTTGACATAGCTATAAAATATTCATACTATACACCTTAACCATGTGAACCATTAATTAGATAGTGTAACATATGTCTTTGTGCTTTTTTTTTAATAAATATATTAGATTTGTGGAGTTTTAATATATATGTTTAGTCTAAAGATAAGGAAGCAATGTATGTTAGCATGTGTAAAAATAAAGTGTGATGTTAATAAAATAGTACATGAAGATTAATATAATATTATAAATAATAATGTATCAAGATGTTTAAAATGAGTAATTTCTTATTTAACATGTCTTGTAGTTTAAATAACTAATTTTGTATTATTTATATAATGAATAATCTATTTGTATAATAAAATGATTTGACATTTAATATTTCTGTTAACTTTTTTACCATGAGTAACAGCTAATTCTTAGAATGACCATTGCAAACAGCCTCTTCTGTCTGCAAACATTTACAAATCAAAAGGAGAAATAGAGGTGAACACCTTAAAAGTTATGCCAACCATCAATCTCAGTCCCCCCTTTATCCATTAGAGGAGTTAAACCATGGACCTTCATGTGATTTAAACACATGAACACTGCTCATATCCCTGGGATACAGAACATGTAAGTTATGGACCCCTACTCTCTTTAATAAATGCCAGTGGAGCTTTTACATTCACCAGAGTTATCAGCCACCTAAAAGATCTCATGCAAAGGATGTCATAAGTACTGTAGCCAGAACCTTGAGTTAATATTCCATCTGAAGGCTGACACACATAAGTATAGGAACCCCCTTATACTTCTCTGCAGTATCAGCAAACCATGTAAATAGTGTGGGAATAGAACCTATAGTCTTTTCTAACAAAGGTGAGTGGGTTATCTGGGACATCATTGACAGTAACATAGTATTTACACTATTTACTTACTACCTGCTACTTATTTGTTTATGATGAAGTCCCTACTAACAAAACAGGTAAATAAGTATTAATGTCAGATCAGGTAATCTACGAGAAAGCACATCAAAACTCGAGGCAACATTCTTTCACTCCTAAAACAGGACTATCCTGTAATGAAGTAGTCCAGAACAGCATTCTAAATGAATCAGCATTGACAATGACATCCTACCCAATTTGCCAGCCATTTTTCCAAGCATGGCTCATTCAATTTCAGTTCTGTTAAAATGATCAACAATGCTGAACAGGACGAACAAATGCACAACAAGTCTTTCTACTGCAAGTTCCGGCTTCTTGACATCATAAATCCACAAACAAAATACTTCACTATATACTTCTGGTAGACAACACATGGAGATATTATCAAACTATCAGCTGCATTAGGGACATCTGGACTTTGTCATAGCATATACGTTAATGATTGTCAGCTGCAAATCCCATGAAACGTGCATAAAAACTTGCATCCAGCCATTTTATAACAATGAGAGCAGCTATCAGAACGTAAAAGATGCATACAGATCAAAAGTAAAATTGGTATACTTCCAAGAACTGCACCATTGAAAGCACTTATGATTATAAAAGTTTAAAATCTAATCAGAAATAAACCCTACTTTACTTTGAATATGGCAGTATATCCAATCTTTTCAAACCAGACAAGAGCATTCTGACAAATAAATAAAAGGCCTCACAAATAAACACAAAGCTGCAGATTGGCAGTGGTGAGTGAGAAGATTTTGGTGTGTATGGACCTATGACTATAATAATGGATGAAGTTGATCTGTTGAAGTAAGAAAGAGACTAAATGATGCTTTGTGTTCCCTTTCTATGCCTGTGTGCCATGGTGACTGAATTATAGATGTGCTACATTTTTATTTGCATTTGTTATTCTAGTAGCCAGGTAATACTAATGTTTTTCTTGTTTTTTGTTGTAATTATTGATGTAGTTCACATAGCCACTTCAGCTGTCTTTCTTCACTTTTTGAAGACTGAATATGGTTTAGTATAGATCAGAAATTTGTACTATATGGTTCAAGGAAGTTAAACACATTTTATTTTAATTTTTATTTTATTTTTTTAGATAGTTTTAAATGTTTTCATTTACAGTTTCTGATTTGATCAGTGAAGACATTATAATCAGTACACTTTTGTGACCCTGTTTGCCTGCTGCTAAGGTTGAGTTTTGTAGTAGAACACAAACATAAATTGTGGCTTATTTCTGGGAAGGCTCGGTTACATTGCCCTTATCTTTAAATTTGTTTCTTATGGTTCTGTTGCTAAGATTGAATGTGCAGAGACATCTGCAGCTGAGCAACAGCCCCCAATCTAGCATCTATTTCATTGTCAGCACCTACCTGACTCCAGAGTACAATTTCTGCTGTATGGCTCATCAGGAAAACAGAACATCACTTCAAAACCTGTGCACATCAACGAAACGTTGCTGAAACTTTAGATTCCAGCTGTTCTGCACCAGAGCAGTGATCACACATGCAAGTGTATGATTCTGAACTTCCAAGAGACTTTTTATAACAGCATGGTCCGAAACCTTTGCTGCCGCACCGAATCTACAGTTTCTGTTGCAAGTCAATGGCAAGACCAAAACCCCACCTGTAACAAAATGTGGAGCAAGGCTTTGCAGTACAGCTATCTTAATCGGTGGATGTGATAGATGGCATTTGCTTTTTTTTTCATCTATGAGTATAACGTTGGGAGGCACAGGGGCATGATAGACTGATGTTTTGTTAAAATGCACTGTTACTATATTCATCCAGAAATGATACATTGACTTTTTTATTTCTTTGACCGTAAAGGATTGATGTGGTTGATGGATTATTCCAGATATAAATTGAGTCACTTGCCAATGAGTATTTCCTAAGGTATCCCTAGTCTAGAAAATGACTACCTACATATAACTTTATCAGTGAGCTATAGGCACTATGTTGTATAATGTAAAGTATCTAAAATATATTGATCCTATAAATGGATTTTATTAATTGGCTGTATCCTGGGCCTTTTCATAAGATCAAGTGATGCTCTCACAGTTAAAACAAAATTATATATCTTTTGGGACCATTGAAATTAATAAGGACTTGCAAAATATAAAGTAGATTTTATTAGGGGAAATGAACACAGTATAATAATATAGCTATTGCTTTAAGAAACTAGCTCATTTCTGCATTTTGCATCTCTGCTTCATGATGAAATGATTGCAGTGTTTTAAGGGACTATGTACGTAAACAGAGAAATGTCACAGACTGAATTTAATGTCCATAGTGTTAATGGTGCTTTATAGTTGATATAAATAGCTCGAGGACCAGGTGGGAAGGAAAGAATGATTTTTTCCCCTTCTACAATCAAGGTAGAATTCACACGACTATAGTGTACTGTTTGCATTTTTAAAAAATAACAGTTATAATTGCTTTTATGTCAATTCTGAAAAGCAGTAAAGTATAAAAATAACAGAAAAATTTAACTACTCATTTCTATGAATGTTTTTTCCTTTCCTTTTTTTCCCCCTTTACAAATTTAAAACTGTCTTTGTTTGGAAGGGCATATAATAGTAAATTCTAAACATTTTTACAGCTCATTTAAACTATTAAATTTAAGACAAATCAAACATTTATATGTCAATAGTAGTCTATAGAAGAACATTCCTATTTGTTAATGTTTTAAATGTATTATATATGGAAATCTCCATGTATTGTCTTGTATGTTTTATTAAAAGAGTATAGAAATAATTAATAAAAGACTTTAGGATTGAATTTATTCTATTCAATTTATAATGCTAATAGTAATTAATACATAAATAACTGAATAACTGTAAAGATGTACCTGTTTTAAGTTGTTTTTATTTTTTTTTTTTTTGCTTGTTGCTCCTAAATTATTGTTAATGTTTTAAGATCATGTAAAAATATTTATGTTTATTTGTCTTTCAGTTTTTTTTTCTTTTGTCGACAGTCTTCCAGTTGCTTATTTCTGCATTTATTTTTGGTGTACTATTTGTCCATTCTATAGATTCTTCTTGTGTTAGTATATTGTTGTTGGAAAGATATTTTATTGCTGAATCAACCGTTTCAAAGATTTTTATTCCCTCTGGGAGAAAAATTCTTAATCTTGCTGGAAACAAAAGATGAGTTTTGAGTTGCTTTTTCTTTAGAATTTTTATTATTGGTAGGAATTATTTTCTTTTGGAAGCCACTTTTACAGAATCGTCATTGTCAAATCTGAAAAGAGCATCTTTATATTTGATGGGTGAAATTGCCTAGGCATTTCTTAGGATAAGATCTTTGTCTTGGGTAGAAAAAAAGTCTCACAATTATGGATCTTGGCTTATTTTTGATTGAATAGGTATTTGCAGAGGCTGTTAATGATCTGTGTGCATGTTTTATGCCATATGAAAGGCTTCAGTTAATTTTACTATATCTGGTATCCAGGTGGTGAGAAAGTTTATTATGTTGTCCCCTTCTGTTTTTTTCTGGTAAACCATATATCCAGATGTTGTTTCTTAGTGTTCGGTTTTCCATATAATCAAGCTTTTCTATTAAGTATTCTGTTGTAGTAAAAATTCTTTTTGATGTTCCCTTGTTAGTAGTCTTGAGTCAATGTCATTTAATGACTGTTCCATAAGTGAAATTTGCCCTTTCTGTTGTATAAATATTTCCTGAAGTTGTTCAAGTTGTTGTGAACATTGTTCTTTGAAAGTATCTATTTTGTTATTCATCTTGTCAATTTTGATTGTGAGTTCCTGTATATTAGAAATAAGTGAGTGCAGTTCCTTTTTGATGGTAGAGTCCTGAGCTGAATTCTTAAGGTGACTCGTGATGCAAAGCTGATTGTAGAGCTGTTCTTCCAGTAGTTAATTTGACAGGAATTATCCAAAGACAGTCAATGAAATTTCTTCTGTAGGTGCTCCAGGGTAATAAAAAGATGTTAGTAATAGAAATGTCCTCAAATTGTTCCTTATTTTATAAAATTCCTGTCAGGAATAGTAATGAGGTAAGAGAGCTGAGAGAAAGTGCTGTTACCAGATCAACATCTTGGCCATGCCCCCTTCTGTTTCTTTTTGACAGCAAAATGTGTCCAACTGCATTACTAATGGTGGCCGCTGCTTCTCATGGATGGGCACAGCATTGCGACAAAACAGGGAAACTTTTCCTGTTCCCTCTCCCAGGACAGACAAGAGCGGTTTTCCCTTGCTGAAAGAGAGGACCCCCAACACCTTCAAAGGATGTGGCTAAGCTCCAGTCCATAGTGACTGAGGGTGCTATACCAGAGAGATCTGGGGTAAAAGATGAATGGTTTGAGGTACAACAAATGGCCACCAGCAAAGTCACCCACCTGCGGCTGAGGCAAATTGCTTGCTTACTGTGGTGACAAGGGCTGTTTGATTAATTGATTAATATTTTTTTTATTTTTGTGGCTGGAAGATATACTAACCATGGGAGTGAGAATCTGTTCCATGGGCTAGCTGAAAACAGTGCTTCTATCCTGGGAAAACAGGCAACAATGCCAGTAAAGCTACAAGTACACAAAAGTTACTTTTCTAACAGAAAAAAAACACAGCAAAAAGTACTTTCAACCACTATGACAGCCCCACAACATTAAAATAAACGCAATTTATTCACAGAAAATAGTTTATCAGTTAGAAAATACTACTTTTAAACTGACAGAGACGAGTGTCTGTATAAAAGTACATTACAGTCTCAATGAAATCCATTAAAACATAACACTCACAGCTTTAAAATAACTTTCCTGAAGAGGAAAGCAATAAAAAATAAGAAAATGGAAGTCCCCCCAAAGGGAACTTTATCCACTCAGCTAAGGAAATGACATGCTGACCATTAACCTTCAAATGCCCCAGAGGAGGGTACTCATTATCAGCAGCAAAGATCTAAAGGGTTCTATGCCCAAGATTGTCTTCTAGCCAGCTCAGCTTGAGCTGCTTTATAGTTTGGGTGTGTGGAAGGCACCCTGAAACTTTGGAAGCAGGCCAGCCATTATATCCTTGGCAGGATATAACCCATATAGCTAAGGCCACTGTAGCAGTGATCAATATGAAGAACATCTCTGTTCTTTTATGACTTCAGCAAATTAGAACAGTTTCTTAAAAGTTTAGAATATAAGATCTGCTTCAGAGTATAAGCAAAATCATGTGCCAGACAAGTACTAGTAGCATATACCAGCATATGTTAAAGTACATGATGAGAATTACAACATATGTAGGCGTATGCCTCAATGTAGTACAATAACTGAAAATTCATTTGTTGGCTGAAGCAACCATAGCAGCATCATTTTAGGCTGCTCTGCAAAAAAGCTTCCAGTTGACCAGAAGGGTAAATATAATGATATCTACCTGTGTATCATGCACTTTAAGTCTAGTTTTTCCACTGAAAGTCACAGTGGACTTGCTCTACTTTTCCTTCAGTGAAGATGAAGAATATACAATAAAACAAAACAATCTTCATACACACAGGAGACTACAACAAAAACCTTAAAAGTTGCTCAGTTTCCAAGCAGCTTCAGGGTTTAGGACTAACCAATTGTTGCTGTAAGAGTTCCAGTACAAATTACATTCAGTTCCATGATGTAGAGACATAGTGGCTCCAGTATGAAAAAAAAATCAGTATTTACCATTATAAAATGACAAGGATGACACCAGAGCAAGGATAATAGAAAGTTTTGCTTGAGAATTTGTGCAATATATAAGCAGTGACACATTCAGTGACTTAGAGTGTTTCTCATTAGAGAATCATGTGGGAGTTGGATGGAAAACAAAGTAGTGGAGCTGATTTTACAAGCAAATGTTCTGTTCTTAATTACTACCCACACATTGCAGTTCTGTCATAAACTCAGGACAACATGCTGTAGAGGCACATATCAGTACACTTCAGAGAGAAACAAATACTAAAGCATATACAAAGGCCCACAGCTGTAATGCAATGATTTGCTAGTCAAAAATGAAAATCAGCTCCAGTGCAGTTTGCTTACAATGGGTGCTTTGTAACTGCTTGATCCCTTCCAAAGTTTAATACAAGTGGAGATGAAACGTTACCTTTGGATTCAATAGCTTCATTAGTGTATATTCATTTCTTACAGCACAGTTACTGATATGTTTGTACATGCTTGCTGGAGAAATGTTTGGAAGGTACTGGTGTATGACAGATATAATTCATTACCTGCTTTTTATTGGATTTCAAGAAAACAATTGTATAATGATTTGACATGGAAGCAAGTCTTACTGGAGAGATGGGTAAATTAGCTTCATTTACAGGCAGTTCTGTAACTGAGTGTTTTTCAGAGGGAAATCTGTCATGTGAAAAGGCTTATAAGCAATAGGATTCAGGGAAACTTCAAAGCAATTTTCTTGACTGAATAATTAGTACTTCAAAGCAATTTTCTCTAGGGATTAATTGGCAAAATTCCTTTTGAAGTTTTAAATTTTTTTCAGCCTTCTGATCCTTGTTGCAAAAGAGGAATGGAGGCCAATTTTGCCAATTAGTACACATACATCCTAAACTGAACCTGAAACTGGACAAATGTTTATTTTGCATTGGGCTCTGGACCCAGTCAACCACCCTCCCCCATAGGGAGCAAAGCATTATTGCACACGCAATCACAAGTTATTGTGGAAAATATGCCACTCTATTTTAAGGAGAGATTTGTTGAATGCTTAAAGGCCAGCAACTTAAAGAATTATAGGGTGATAGATTTATACTGAAGTAGCTTATGCCATACAATCTGAGAGTTGTGTATTTTCTGTATTAGTTTTCACTTG
Organism: Protopterus annectens; assembly: GCF_019279795.1. Classification (NCBI taxonomy): domain Eukaryota; kingdom Metazoa; phylum Chordata; order Ceratodontiformes; family Protopteridae; genus Protopterus; species Protopterus annectens. The sequence goes on along the minus strand of NC_056739.1, from coordinate 1,640,333,017 downwards.
CCATCAAAAGATAAGATAGCCATCTGTAATTCAGATTTGAAAATATATTGAAAGCTACAATATCAATCTGCAGTTATTTAGATTTAAATGGTGTTCAAAGCTAAGCTAACAACCAGCAATTACACAATGCACACATCATAAAAAGTGAAATGGAGGTAATGATTGTACTTAGCAGTCTAGATAAGCAACATGCAAAACACTCCTCTATTTCTGACCAAATCCAAGAAATATGATAAAGTACTAACACTGGGAGATTAGGGAAATCAATTAGATCAGCATTGCAGTTAGTATTTCTTTAAACTTCAGACTGTCTGTGTGTGGGTGTGAGTGCATATCTGTGTGTGTGTGCATGAGTATACATGCATGCATGCATGCATGTGTGTGTGTGTGTCTGTTTGTTTGTATTTGTGTGTCTACGTGTGTTAGATAGGAACACAGCTTTGGTAAAATGTTGCTCATCTAGTTGAACACAAATACTTAGAGCAAATAATGTCTGCAGTGATGAAAGAGAAAATAAATGTGAAATTCTGACAGATTATTACTGACACAATTCTTTATTTATCTCCATTAGAATAAGTAAGCCTCTCTGCAGAGAACTCTAAAATGGGTATATGGCATGTCATGTGGAATAGCTGAAATGGGACCTGGTAATACTGAAAGAATAGTCCAATATATTACAGTTTCAATTTAACATAAAGAAATGCAAAGTAGTGCATCTAGTGTGTGTGTGTGTGTGTGTGTGTGTGTGTGTGTGTGTGTGTGTGTGTGTGTGTGTGTGTGTGTGTGTGTCTGTGCACGTGTGTGTGCATGTGTGTGCGTGTGTGTGCGGGTGTGTGTTTATGTATGTGTGTATGTGCGTGTGTTTATGTATGTTTGTGTGTGTGTGTGTGTGTGTGTGTGTGTGTGTGTGTGTGTGTGTGTGTGTGTGTGTGTGTGTGTGTGTGAGTGTGTGTGTGAGTGTAGAAGAAAAATCTATGGAAGACAACAAACTGAGAATGGGGTGAACTTCTTTTAACAGCCAAACCAGAAAGACAGCTTGCAGTATTGACATGACATTGACAGGAATGATAAGTCAGAATCTATCAAGAAAACTTTGGGAAGATTCTTTGACACAGGTATAGCTATATTACCCACAAAAAGGGAAGGCATTATTTCCCTGAACAAACTGTTGTCATGATTTCATCTGGATCATTGTGAATAGTTCTTGAGATCTAAACTCAGTTGGGACATAGGAAGGCTTGAAGTTGTTCAGAGTTGGGGTCTAGGGATCACAGGTGTTCTACCACTGCAGAGAAATGAGAAAAGGTTAATGATTACATTATGCACAGCCTTGGGGAAAGTAAAAAAGTGAGATACTTAAAAAAGATAATCGAATAGCTTTAAGAATTGGTGTATGTCAGAATAACAACATTCTTCATAAAAGAAATTGCACAACAACACTAAAACTGTTGTTAAAAAAAGAGGAAATGCATTCATTTTTTGATGCAAGGAATCCCACTTTTATTCTTTTACACTCAATGTGTTGTATATTCATGGATTAATCTATCACTAAAAGAGATGACCTCAGCTTCAGTAATAATGATCACATTTAAGGTAGCATGGGTGGGACACAATGTTGTCAAAAAGAACAGAGACAGAACAATACATTTAAGCTCATTTATAATGCTACTTACATATGAGATGGCCAAGTGATACAAAAGGTATGCCTAAATAATTTCTATCTGCAACTTCCTATTCTTAAATATATGTAGTTTTTAGAAGGTGTCCAATTATTAATCTGTTTTGTTAAACAGGAAAGATCACTGATTCATTTGGACCTTTTTTCTGATTCAGCTCAAGAGCACAATCTGGTTAAGTGACTTTCTCTGTGTTACATTGTAGGAACATGGAGGCAAAGGAAGTCAAGCCCTGGACTACAGGAAACAGTTCATTAGCAGCTCATAGCTTAATCCTCTCAACTTGACACTCCATCTGCTTAATATGATGAGGACCTCAAATACACTTCTGATTTTCTAGACTCTTCCACATATGTGATAGACTACATTATGATTTACATCCACTTGACAAAGCAAAGTGTGTTTTATTACAGCATCTCCTCCATGAAAGAATCATTTTTATTTCTGCTCTTGCTCGAGTATTTGACCATATACCTATATGTGCTAAAGTCAACTTCCATCTTGTAGGACAACTCCAGCACACAGTCTGGGTACTTTTACAAATTCCTTAGTGTATTATCACTTACAGTCATCATCACTTTAATACTGCTGACAAAAATGCCATCTCTTTACAACAGACAACAGAAAATAGAAGCAAAAAATAAAGATTCTTGTAAACAATAAATAGAAATTACAGAAGTATTTACTTTATCCTGATATGAAATCACAAGAATGTCCACATCATTACTTTTGGATTCTTTCTGTCAACCAACTTGCAGCCCATGAGATTAACTTCTGCCAAGTACTCATTTACTTCAGTTTCTCAAATAGCTTCACTTAGTACACTGTCATGAAAATATCAGAAGTGACTGCAGTGGTAAGGCAGTGTTTATCTAAAATTATCCTTCACCAAACTTTAATATGGAATGCCATTATTTTAGTAGAATCCACCTTCTGCCAAGTCCCTGATATTTATGGTCCTATAACCTTTGTTTTAATTCAGTTTTATTACATAAACTCACATAAAAATAAATACAGAAACACTGCTGAAAAGCATGTTTCTTGAAAATATAACACAGGTGACATGGGTAAACAGAAAAGGTGAAATAAGAGTAATATTGAAGGATTGTTGTGTAACAGTGTATAAAACTACATAGGAAAACAAAATGAAACAAAGCAATTCAGGCAATCTTTAGAAAAGGGTAGGAGCAAACTACAAAGGAAAAAATGGGAATTGTGGGAACAATACTTACAAAGGACGAATGAGGCCTAAAAGGCAGCAGAACTTAAGTAAGCTATATAATGTCTGAGTGAGAAAGATTGGGTTGATTATAAGTGATGTATAAATTTGCAACCTGGAGTATGTCAGTATGGTCTGTGATGTAAAATGCTTGTGATTGGGATTGAGCTGGTGTGGTTTATTTTCATTTATATAAATGTATTATTGCCTTTATAGTAAGTGATGGTTTAATGAAGATGTTTCTTGTTTAAAAAAAAAGCAAGAATTGAATAATTTATGTAATATTGCTTAGGTTATATGATATATAGCAATACATGTGACATATAATATAGCAATAACCCACGCCTGGGTGTGGGTAATGCTGGATTTACCCACAGTTGGAGTGGTTTGGTCCCGAGGGCAAAGCCCAAGGGACCAAACAAAGCCAACCGTGGGTAAATCCAGCATTACCCACACCCAGAAGTGGGTTATTGCTATTAGACAATGACATTTAAGAAAAAAAACAATTACTTTTCTTAAATAATGGCATTGTATAATGCCTCCTTGCTGCCCTTCCGCAGCTGTCTGGTATTCTGCAGCAGTTCTGATGTACTGCGCATGCCTATGCAGTACATCAGAGCTGTGGGCAAAAGCAATGGAGAAAGCAAGATCTCCGTTGCTTTTTACTGTTTCACTATGTTAAATGTGTTTAACATAGCGAGACATCTTTAAAAAAAGCAACTGAGAATCTCCTTTAACATAGCAAGAGAGTGTTTTAAAAAAGACCGGACCTTTTTCCATTAGTATAAGTCGATTTACAACTTGCACGCTGGCCAATCAGCGTGCACGTTTTGGAATATTAATGGGGGGTCATGGTATAATATAGCAATAACCCACAGCTGGGTGTGAGTAATGCTGGATTTACCCATGGTTGGCATGGTTTGGTCACAAGGGAGTAGCCTGAGTGACCAAACAAAGCCAACCATGGGTAAATCCAGCATTACCCACACCCAGCCGTGGGTTATTGCTATTACACAATGCTGTTAGTTTTATCTTTGTGTTGTTGTTATTTAGGTTTTTGTTTGGCTTACTTTGCATTCTTCCACTTTTTGTGAGATAAAGTAGTCCACACTTTCACTTTGTGTTTATTGTTTATTTGTCTTTTAATTTAAATACAAGTTATTAAAAATTTTTCAAGAGCTATTAGGAAATAATTATATAAGTATATGTAGTTTTAAAGCTTTTGGTTTGTCTGCTTGTTGTAGCTTCTTTTATATTTCTGTATTACTTCTGACCTGCTGGTTATCTATGCTCAGGTTTTTAATGTATGCTATCTAACAGGAGCGCGTGGTGCTGGGTAAGAACTGTAGAAAGTAATATCTGCAGGGAGACTTCATCAGTGTGCAATTATATTTTAATAATGTATAGTTATGTAACAATTTTGACATACTTTATATGTGGAGAATAAAAACAAGGAAATCTAGTTGGTGAAGCTTAGAGACCAGTACTCCCAGCCCCCATGATTCTGAGTAGTCGTGGTTGTTATGGAAGAGCTTCTGCTAGTGGGCGGTTAAGCTGTTATGGATTTTTATTGGTGGGAGGGTGGCCTAATGGTTAAGGTGTTTGCCTTACAAACCCAAGTTGCATGGCTTGAGTCTCACAAGGGATAATTAGCTAGGCTTAAAATGGCTCGCAAGGGCAGTTAGCTTAGTACTAACCTATGAACCTATGAAATTGTAGTTGACTGGCCAAGTGAATGATTTACTGTTGGCAGTAATTATTGACACTGCTGCTTGTGGATTGAGCTGCTTGACTGTCTTATTTTGGGGCACAAGCAGGTAATTGTAGTTTATCTTGGCACTGGTGATGCATGTAGTTATGTAGAATCAGGGAGAGTAGAATTGTGGGTGCTACTGATGAAGGTAGGTGTTCAGATGCATTGCTGGTAATAAAATGGTTGAATGTATTGTTTTTTTACACAATCCACGGGATTCAAGAAGCTCGGCGCAAGGACAGTTTTAGCCTTGCGCCAAGCGTCCTCACTACAGATGGTGCAGCAGCGCCATATGAATATGTATGAGGGCACGCCGCCGCACCCTTCACATGCACAAGAAACGTGTGCGAGTGCAGGGGACATGTACAAGTGCTCTACGGAGGCATAAACATGCCCTGACAGTTCCAAAACCTACTATGCCTACTAGTAGAGCCCGCCTCTAATAGTAAGTCAGTAAGTCAGTGTTCGTGGGTACCGAAATGTATGCTAAGCAGACAAGAGTGTCCACAAACAGTGAAATAAAATCAAAGTAGTAAACACACAAGCACGTAGTGGAATGTTGACCCCTGTCCGTAGAACTTTCTCAACTAGATTACCAGTGTCCATATTATACATTTGAATTACTGGAATATCGAAGGCGTAAGTAAAGCGCAGTGTGTTTGCACGTCGCTGCCCTCTGCCGAGCATAGCTTACACATCAAATTCATTCAAATAGAGAAAAACATGCAAAATCAACGTAAATGTCAATAGTGTAGTGTTTAGAGCATCCACCTAATGAAACAGCATTCACGATTAGAGCCCAACAATAGCATACATCATTTTCCATGTGGAATGAATGTCGTTTTGCTGTAAAATTGACATAAGAGTATTGCATGAGATATTTAACTTAAATATCATTCAAGCAAAGTGGCACTGTCATAATGAATAAGGCACTAGTAAGCAGGTGTAAGCACAAATAAGCAGCAGTAAACACATATAAGTACCAGTAAGCAAGTCTCTGAGTGCGCTTGCACAGGTCTAAGCAGTGTCCAGCATAGGAAATGTATATAAGTATGTACAGATATATAATATATATACATATATACATATATATATATATATATATATATATATATATATATATATATATATATACACATTTATGTATATATATATTTACACATATATATCTATCTATGAAGAAAGAACGACGTAACAATAAAGCATACAAAAGGAATGATAAGGGAATCAGCAACACCCCCAGTACTATATAGCACTGTCAGCATATGTCATATCAAGCTGGGCAGGAATGAGCAAACACTGCTACTCACACCACAGCCAAGATATTACCAGTGGGAGTAACAGTATTGATCTGCTAAGTCTACTTTACACACAGAGGGTAGGCCCTGGTGGGACTACCCAAACATTGATAGGCTATTTGGCCATCCGACCATTACACAAGCAAGGACAGGTATTTTGAAGGACTAAATGGTGGGAGAGCCTGAGAATATATGGGTTGGGACAACATACGTGTAGGGCCCCTAACACTTGGTAGAGGGCAATGTGTGGAGGTGTGTCATGGCTGCGATAACAACTGGACAATGGATGGTATGCATGTATGTTGAACTCGGGTGGGGTGGAGGAACTATGTGTATGCAATTATGGAGCCAGGCATGCCAGGGTTGGATGGGCTGGTTCTAACTGGACCGCCCTGTGGAGGTCAGTGAGTTCGTTATAAGTATATATGCATACACACATGCAGACATCAATATGTAGAAGTACATTCTCTGTAACACATTTACAGACATAAATAACATGAATGTGCCCTTACAAACCTCAACAGTAGATAAAATAATAGGTTGTGCATAAGAGGGAAGGGCTGAAACTGCTAAAATGCAAAAGTGTGTACAATGTCCGAAGTCAGTGCTGTGCTGAAAAAAATCAAATGTGAGACCTTTTCCACACATGGAATCATTCCTGTGATCTGCCTGCTATGGCAACGCCAATTACTAAACTGGTCTATTTGTAAAAGAGATATGCCAGACATACATAATTAGGATCTCATGTTTAACGTGTGCATTACCACATAGTCATATTTATTCATTTATTGTAGTGTCATGTTAACAGGAGTAAGGATGTGATGAAGTATAGAGTCTAATCTTGACATAAACACATGCGTGTCCCATGTGGGACAACCCAAAAATTGCAAACAGTGTCCTTTTGGTCGCTCATGTCACCAATGTTTGTGGACTAAAAGTTTGTGAGTTTTGCGGATACATGGAATGAGTCAACCGAAGGGATGGTTCTATAGGCGTAGGGAGTGGCCAATGTGTAGTGGTGTGGATACACAGCGAATCCAACTGGAGAATGAATGACTGCAGTGTTAGGGAGACATTGGGGTGGGTGTTTGGAGAACCAGAAGCCATGGGTATATGGGTACATATGCAAATGAAGCAGCACAGCATTAGCGTATTGGTTAGTGCAACTGCCTAATGAACAGACATTCCTGTTTGGAATCCCACTGCATTACATACCATTTACCATCAGTAATCTGTACTTGAATATATTGTGACATCTGTCCACTGTATAATCTGCAAAATAACAATTAAATGTTAACTGGAACGAAGTGTCATTGTCATAATGAATAAGGCACTAGTAAGCAAGTTTAAGCATATATAAACACCAGTAAGCATGAGTAAGTGCGTTTGCATGGGGTATGCATTGTTTTACAGATACACACACACATATATATATAAATATATATATATATATATATATATAAAAATATATATATATATATATATATATATATATACATATATATATATATATATATATATATATATATATATATATATATATATATATATATATATATATATATATATATATATATATATATAGTCGCAGACATATACATGTATATATATATATATATATATATATATATATATATATATATATATGTGTGTGTGTGTGTGTGTGTGTGTGTATACGTGTGTGTGTGTGTATGCGTGCATAGATATACACAGATATACAGCTATATTAGCAAACAGCACACAAGAATGACATATGTTCCCAGGCTATGCCAATGGAAGTGAGGGGCCCAAGCAAGAAACATGAAACACGTAGCATGACCTTCCACACCCCCCCCCCCATTCCGGACACGTGAAACATATACACAAGCAATGTAAAGAGTCCACTGCTCCCTGGACCACAGACATGATACAACCAGGGGGTACACAGTGAACCTGTGAATTCCAATCTTGGAACACAGATAGGAGTGTCCATTGCAGGACACTCCAAAAATTGGCAAGACCAAAAGAAGGTGATAAACCGAACAATCTGGCTGGGGTGTATACATACCAGGAATACAAGGGTGGGAAAGCCTGATGACCCATGGGTTGAGACAATTGTATGAAATGGGTCCCATGAAGTCGATAGCAGTCAGAATGTAGTGATGTGTCCAGACCCGACCAGGACCCAGAGTAAGGATGGGTGCTGTAGAGGAGGTGCAGGTGGGGGAACTATGGGTAGCTACTTATGGTTCTAGGAGTGCAGGTGTTGGCTGATGTGGGCCTATATGGACAGCCTCAGGGATGCAAGCAAATCTATTCATTGGGCTGAGGCATCGCCCAATGAGCATCCACACCTACTATGAGTCCCACTGCAGCAAAGTGTAATCTATATGGCAAGAAACGGAATATCCAGATGTAGATGTATATATGTAGAGGTATGTGTGTGTATATCTACCCATAGTGACATAGAGATAAACCTCTCCCTCTCCGTAGTAACAATGTATACATACAGAGACAGAATACATATACATACCCACATATGCATATATACATATGCAGACACCCATAGACCCATATGTTGTTAGATATATATATATATATATATATATATATATATATATATATATATATATATATATATATATATATAAGCAGCAATATATAAATATATACATGTATGCATACACATACAGATATATCTGTATATAGTAGTGTGTATATATATAAATACATATATATACATATACATATATATATATATATATATATATATATATATATATATTTATAGATGTTACTGTAAATATACACATGTATATAGCTAGGATATGATACATCATTTACGAGTTACATATGTTCACAGGCCGTGCATATGGGGGTGAGGGGTCCAATAAACAAACGTGTAACACATAGCATCAACCCCCCCAGCTAGGCCAGTGAGACATACAGACACACAATGAAAGTAAACACACCACTGCTCCCCAGACCACCGGCAGGATACTACCAGTGGGAGAGACCTGCCAGCTCTAATCTTGAAACATAGACATCGATGTCCCTTGTGGGACACCCAAAAATTAATGATCATCAGAGTCAGTCCCAGTAATAAATCATCAAACCAGGCTGTAGATGTACATGGACCAGTAGCTTGTGCAAGCCTGATAATCCATGGGTCAACACAACGTATGGCATGTGTCCTGACATGCAGAGAGTGGGCAGTGTGTAGTGGTGTGGTTATACCCCACCTGCACCCACAGTAAGGATGAGTGCTGTAGAGGAGGGGCAGGTGGGAGAACTATGGGTATGCAATTATGGGCCGAGGCATGCAGGTGTTGGCTGGCGCAGTCGTATTAGGACCACCCCGGGGATGTAAGTAATATTCCAAAATGGGCATAGCTGACGTCCATACCTCTGAACCCCTAAGGGCAAATCCGCTGGACAGGACATAAACTATTGGGGGAACAAATAGGGACCATACCTCTGAACTGTCCCCAATTTCCAGGGACGTCCCTGATTTCAACTCAATTTCTAACTCTATCCCACTTAATCCCTCCTAAAATTGGTGACATTTGGAGGAAAGGTGGTGAATTACACGTAATGAATAAGGACAACAATTAAGAGTTAAAACATAATTTACCTCAGAAAATGTGTATGAATTCATATGCTCTGAGTCTTTCAATGTGTCATGTTAATAGTACTAATAATTTAAATGTGTCCCTGATATTATGACGTGTCCCTGATTCAGTTGGTATTTTTACCCAATTGTATGAGAGGTCTGATAGGGACAGAAAGAACATATTCCACTGACAACCTTAGAAAGATGATAGAATATTAGGTATGCAGTAGCATGACTCGGCTGAAGGATGTGGCTTCCAAAACCCAATTACTTTCAAAAACCCAGTATTGAAGAGTGTCAGTTTCCATGTATTAGCCAGACAGGTGCAGATTGTAAGAGGAACACACCAATAATATGAATCAAACTCTGGTTAAGCCGCGGATTCCATACAGTCGAACGGCATGCTTTCGCCTAATGGACAGCCATTCCTGATACTGTAGGCATGTAATCCAATGTAATAGGCATCACAAGGTAATATCGTAGTCCTTACTCCCACCCAGGGGTGTGAGTGTGAGATGCAAACACCAAATGCAGTGCATTTGCAAGTGCGGGAGCAAGCGGATGTAAGCCTGTTTGGCCACCAGCATGCGAGTATTACACTAGTGATGCAATGTAGAGGGTAACTGGGTGTAAAAAACTGTAACCAGAGGTTAGCTATGCTTAGCTCCATGCAAACCCACGCACACCCATTCACAACTGCTTTAATGTGCCTTAATCACTCCATATTCAATGGCCTTGTTCTGTCCAGCAAAAAAATAAACGGCCTCTGCAAGGCTCGAAACCAGTATCCTGCACACACAGCTATTGTGATTTACCACTAAGCCATGGCAGATATACAGACATCAGATCTTATCACAAAAATATCATCCAGTGCAGTCATTCAACAGTATGGAAAATGCATTCCATCATGTAGATGTATGTGTGTGTGTGTTTATGTCCAGATATAGATACATACATATATATAGATATATCAAGAGCATCCCATGTGACAACAAAGCATTACAAAGGAATGAAAAGGGAAACACCAGCAACTCCTGTATTATGTAGTGGTGTTGTCCTATGTAATATGTAATATCAAGATTCCCTCAGACAGACGTGTCATTAATACACACAAACATTTGTACATTGTCCAAATACATCACTCTGTGCATTTTATTTACATTAACACAACAGTTCCTGTCCAATCTTTTCATGAGAACAGTACTCTTGCAAGGTGTTGTGTGTGACATCATCATCCTGAAAAAGGTAAACTGGGTAACCATAGAGGGACCGGTAGTGCTGTGTGTACAATGGGGACATCTGCATCACGTGTACCTGGAACCTTTAGGAGTCATTTGCATACCAGGAACGTGTGCCTGAGAGACAGGGGTGAGGACAACTGGAGAAGGTTGTGATGCATATTAAAAGGGTTACATGTGTCCAGTGGACACGTGTGTTAAATGGACAGCTATGTATGGGGCAAATGATGTTCTAGGAACCGAGTGGCCTTTTGTTTCCGTAGGGTGAGAGTGGGATATGGGAGAAGTAGAGTAGGTATGTTCATGGAGGATAGGTTTGGTAGGATGACAGACAAGACAGCATACAGGGTCAGTACATGACACATGTGGGGGATACACCTTGGATGGGGAGGGGTGTTCAGCAGTCACAAGTCCATGAGCCCCCAGATGGAAACAGTGGGACGGAGGTCCCCAGCCATGGGCAGCCTCCACTGCACAAAAACAGCCGCAAAGGTGGCAGTGCTGGGGGCTGTCTAGGAGGCGCAGGTTCACCTTGTAAATATGACACTCTGCCATCAAGCTGGTGTATCTGGCCTTGAAACCCCTTACTGAGCCCCCTACGCACCACATCCAGGACTTTACAACAGCAGACATGTTCCTGTCTGGACCTGCTTCTGGGAGGGGGACACAAGCCCCATCCTCAGTGGCGGTTCCACCAGAAGGTGGTGCAGAGCCAATAGAGGTGGAGGTCCAAGTCTGGGCCCCAGATGTGCTGGTGCCCAATGTCATGGCCAGCTGAAGTGGGACAGGAGGTTCTGCTGGGATCTCCAAACCCATACAGCCTATGGTATTGCAGTTTAAACACAGATATGGCTTAGTAATAGTTAACAGCATTCAGGATTACTTATAACAGCATGCATAGATATGACCACCAACCCAAAACAACAGATTATATACATTTGCAGAGGGAGCACAACACATGCATAGATACTGCATGACATCTGTACAATGTGTAGAAGACTTGTGACTGCAGCTATGAACAGTGGCCCATTATTGGCATGTCACTGAGAACCCCAGACAGTGTCTGTCATACCACCATTTCATGTGACATATGCCCAATCAGGGATGCGATGATAGCAATTCATCACTCTCACCATGTACTGACTGCAATCCTTACACTATACTCCTGCAGTTCACAGATATGTGTTCAGTGAGTAACACAGGAAACAAATGGTTCCACACACTGACTAGTCCATAGACTGCCCTACAAATGGGGATCCCTCACAAACAGAGCACTGTCTTGTCAGTTTTAAAACATGCAGAACAGCCATTACCACACACAACTTGTTAATCTGGCAGTAGTCTCAATGAAGCATAGCTACACTCACATGATTTAGTCATGTCTGGCACATCACCCTCCTGTCTTTAGGCTATTTCTCTCTGTGTATGTTGTTTGAGGAACATCCAGATATCATCTGTGATGCCGTTTACCAAAACCAGATCCAGGTACCACTCACAGCGACTGTCATGGGCAAACACCAACATGATGTTCCTAGATATTGTACTGTGTTTCCATGCAATTGCCGTTGCTGAGTAGGTGTACAACTCCACATCCACCAGAGAGTGTGTGGGAGGGACAGACAGAGGCAAAGTACATCAGAGATAGGCTTGGAGACTAAAACCTAAGCATCATCTGTCACACACCTACCAGTATAGGGGTTCAACCCCCTGACTGACTAGTTATTACTATTACAAGTGCATGCAGTTACTCCATGTGCCACAAAGCTGACACGTTGGTGTGCTGTAAGAACACATATGTGTGCTGGTGAGCGACATCTGCAACAGAGATATAGTAGACATACATTAGGTGTAGCACAGATGGCTGTCCACATGAACGGATGTCATTGTCAATACAACCACACTCTCTAATGGACTCACATTGACACACTTTGCCAGGCCCTCAATTACACTTCCTAACTACTTAGTTTGCCATACTGCAGTAATGCACAGGTACTACATGCACCACAGGGGATATCCGTAGGTTCTATGGGCTAGGGCATGTGAAAGTGTCTGACATCAGTCAGAATGCCAATGGGAGTTATACTGGGTGTGACTGTGGTTGGGAGCATCATACCCCACATGCAGACACAAGGTGCCATTACTGACATGCATGTGTGCATTGCTTCATGGGTGTGTAGTGGTTGGCTGTGCAAGATGGCTGTACAAGGCTGAGTGAGGGGTAACTCTTCACCTGACAATGGTGTGCAGTGTGGTACAGGGGTATAGTGTCTGCAATGTCCCACACAGATGAGTATTGTATGAACTGTCCTGACATCCTGGTTACCATTGTGTATGGCCATAGCTTTGTAATGTATGCCATGTCTGTGTTTGATAGTTCTTGACATGGACCTTGCCTGGGATGTGCACATCCCACAATAATGGCACAAGTTGTGTACACAGACTGTTATCCTCAGATAATGGCAATACTAGCCTGGTGTGGCAGGACATGCTTATAGACAGCAGGTTGACCCTGCACCTGCATTGATAACATGATACAGGTATTCCCTGGTGTCAGTGGCATGAGTCCATGCAGGACACATGTGTAAGGCATTGCATGTCCTCTGTGGATCACATTTGATGGCACCACATATGTTGCAGAAATCCAATGGGGAACATAGTGAAGGCACATTGTCCGCAATTATGTGCCTATTGTACTGCTGTACAGGGTGCCATGTCCTCTGCAGCCCACTGCAATCACACCATGCCTACTATCTGTCATCAATGTGCAGGGTACTAGCAACATAGCGGGATATTCTAGGCAAGTGTCTTTGTGTATGACACATGGGTTTAGAACGTATTCCGGATAATATTAGGGTTGCATACTTTGTTCATCAGGCATTTTGCCAGATATAGGGGTATGGCTTGCCATCACAGTCCCTTGGCTGACTGACATCTGTACTCCTCATGAGGTGGACATTGTGACATATAATACAGACACCATATAGGAAAACTAGAAAATCCGCTCCCCAACAATTCCAGTGGTTAGACACTCACAGCCATCTCCACACAGGGTCTGACTGTCAAACACACACACACACCTGCCATGTCTTGGAATAGAACCCCTACCTAACTAGTGTATCACACTACAGCATTATACAGGTACAGCACGTGCTATGGAGATTACTGGGTTACAGTAGTCCCAAAGGTGTATTTCTAGGTGGGTGACATCAGCAGGATTGCCAAAGGTGGTTATGTGAATTTTAAAGTGTGTGCATATTCTAAAAAGCACTGTTCTTTTTTCAGACAGAGACACACACACACATTTGACCTCTCATGGAATAGAACCCCTACCTAACTAGTTTATCACACTACAGCATTACACAGTTACAGCACATACTACAGAGATTATTGAGTTATAGATGTTCCAGAGGTGTATTTCTAGGTGGGTGACATCAGCAGGATTGCCAAAGGTGGTTATGTGAATTATAGAGTGTGCATACTCTAAAACACATTGTTACCTTCTCAGGCAGAGACACACACAGTTGGCCTCTCTTGAGAATTAAACCCCTACTTAACTAGTTTAACACAGTACAGCATTATGAGCTACAGCAGGCGCCATGGAGATTACTGAGTAATAGGAGTCCCCGAGGTGTATTCGTTGGTGGGTGACATTAGCAGGATTGCCAAAGAAGGGCCTTTCAGGTATACTGCAAGTTGTACATGTCTGTTACCTGCATGTACCCGCTGCTTACTGTCATGAAAACACATTTACACCTGCTTAAAAGTGTCTTATGCAGTCCTAATTAACAGTATCAACTAGGCTTGCAGGTCTTGAACCCTGGACCATGCACACTGAGGTCATTGGATGTACCACTAAGCTATCTGGGTTGTATACATGTTGCATGGAGTCTATAATGCACATCTTACTACAGGTATTCCACAGTACTGAAAACAAATGGGACAGTCACTTTGTGTACATATGTACAGTACCCTTGAATGTACTGTATTCTGTGAAAAAACAAAGGCAAGTCTGCACCTGTACAACTGTCATAACTACACATATAAATATATATATATATATATATATATATATATATATATATATATATAGATATATATATAGATATAGATATATAGATGCACCTACGGGATGTGTACACACACACACACACACACACACACACACACACATATATATATATAGATAGATAGATAGATAGATAGATAGATATATATGTATAGACATATGTACATACATTTATATATATATATATATATATATATATAGATATATATATATATATATATATATATATATATATATATATATATATATATATATATATATATATATAGATATATAGATATATATAGATATAGATATATAGATATATATATATATATATATATATGTGTATATATATATATATATATATATATATATATATATATATATATATATATATATACACATGTCTGAACACCCTTTGTGACACAGAAGCGTTCGAAAGGAACTGACGTGTACACAAAACAGAGGCATCACTTGTGTTATAACATTTAAATCTTAAGCAGTTCACCAGAGAAGGGATGGTTGTTGTGTATGTGGAGTTTGGGGTGGGGAATGATGGCTAATGTAATCTACCCCAGGGATTGTGGAGTTAGGGTGGGGGAAAGATAGGAATGGACTTAAACCCCAGTGACCACCTCTGTGTCACTGCTCGACAGTGGCACAGGAAAATAACATACTCAGCTGTAGTTGTCCTTGACTGTATATTCTTTACCATTCCTTACTATGTAATGCTTTGTATACACTGGTCACCACAGATGGCTACCATGTGTGCTAAAAGACATTACACGTGTATGCCTGGCTACAGGGTTGTCACACACAGAAATACGCACACACTTGTCAGTATTGTGCATACACATCTTGCCTATGTAAAGCTAACTAGTACAGTGGTATGCAGCTGGGTTATGTGCCACAGAACACATACAATTACACTGACTCTGATTCCACTTCTGAGCTGGGTGACATCACAAGACTGATTACTTGCATTGGGGAAGCGGGAAGAGAGAGGTTTAGCAACTAACAAGGATAAAGGCCAGTGCAAAAGAAGGTATCTCTTTGGAATGCAGCAAAACCCACTGTGTTGACAGGATGCAGACACAAATACACACACATAACCACACTCAGCTATTTGTTGACACACACACTCAGGCATTTGTTGACACATGCACAAACAGACGCACAGAGTTGCCAGTGGTGGGATCAGAAATCCTGCCTAACTACAGATCACTATTACAGTACTACACAGTTATGAGATGCATCACAGAGATTACACATGCCAAGGCAGTCAGACTGCCCTTCTAAGATTGAGGACAACAACAGAGAGACTGACAGTCATGAAGTACATAGATGTAAACCTGTGTGTTTAAAGTAGGTGTCCATTACAATCTGTATGCACAAACAAGACACATAATCTGTAGGTAGGCCTGAGAGGTATAGCTGTAGCACAACAGGAACCTGAACTGGAGTATGGCCATCTGTGGAATGGACAACTACTATCACTATACAGGGTTACAATGGGCATGCTCATACACTTAGTCGTACAGGGCCGTTTGGGATGCACCATGACTGCAACTACACAAGGTTATACTGGGCATGCTCATACACTTAGTAACAAAGGGCTTGTTGGATGCACTGACTCAAATTACCCAAGGTGGCAGTGGGCACTCGCATACACTTAGTAGCACAGGGCTGTTTGGGATGCACTCCGATTCTAACCACAGAAGGCCACAGTGTGCATGTTCATACACTTACATGTACAGAACACATCATAATGGACTACTATTGTAAACACACAGGTTTGCAACTATGTACATCTTACCTGTCAGTAGATATGCACATCATACTGGTTTACTACCTGATACCTGTATGTGGCCCGTAAATGATATATCTGTGTCTGTGGGGAAGCAGGAAGAGAGAGGTTTAGCAACTAACAAGGATAAAGGCCAGTGCAAAAGAAGGTATCTCTTTGGAATGCAGCAAAACCCACTGTGTTGACAGGATGCAGACACAAATACACACACATAACCACACTCAGCTATTTGTTGACACACACACTCGGGCATTTGTTGACACATGCACAAACAGACGCACAGAGTTGCCAGTGGTGGGATCAGAAATCCTGCCTAACTACAGATCACTATTACAGTACTACACAGTTATGAGATGCATCACAGAGATTACACATGCCAAGGCAGTCAGACTGCCCTTCTAAGATTGAGGACAACAACAGAGAGACTGACAGTCATGAAGTACATAGATGTAAACCTGTGTGTTTAAAGTAGGTGTCCATTACAATCTGTATGCACAAACAAGACACATAATCTGTAGGTAGGCCTGAGAGGTATAGTTGTAGCACAACAGGAACCTGAACTGGAGTATGGCCATCTGTGGAATGGACAACTACTATCACTATACAGGGTTACAATGGGCATGCTCATACACTTAGTCGTACAGGGCCGTTTGGGATGCACTATGACTACAACTACACAAGGTTATACTGGGCATGCTCATACACTTAGTAACAAAGGGCTTGTTGGATGCACTGACTCAAATTACCCAAGGTGGCAGTGGGCACTCGCATACACTTAGTAGCACAGGGCTGTTTGGGATGCACTCCGATTCTAACCACAGAAGGCCACAGTGTGCATGTTCATACACTTACATGTACAGAACACATCATAATGGACTACTATTGTAAACACACAGGTTTGCAACTATGTGCATCTTACCTGTCAGTAGATATGCACATCATACTGGTTTACTACCTGATACCTGTATGTGGCCCGTAAATGATATATCTGTGTCTGTGCTGTGTGATACACATGCATACATGTACATGAAGTACTGACATATATATGTTAAGTATACAAATTCATGCATGTGTGGATGTGACATACAATAGGTTACCTGGGTCACACAGGTGGATGCTACCTACAGCATGTTTCACACACCTTGCTGCCCTGAAAGGCATACATTGATAGCAAGTTGTGGACAGTGACATTATATGTGGAACAGTGGCATGTGCAAGCATAATGTGTGAGCCACATTGTGTAATGGTACTGAGGTGCAGGTGTCAAGATGACCTCTCCCAGCTGTGTTAGTAGTTGTCATTATTAGCAGGACTGCTACCCTAAATATATCTCACATTAGTCATATACACAATTTCTGCTGCTGTCCGTCACCTTACATGAGGCATTTGCTACCAAGCACATTACTGCCACTCACAGTGATGTCATGGTATGAGTGGCAACCGCTAGACTAAAACAATGAGCCAATGTCCTGCTGTTATTATGAGGTTGTCCAGTGTCTGTTATTCTGGGCTGTCATGACTGAATGACAATCCTTCAACACAGAGCACATGCATCCATGTTTCGTGTGTGTGGATAATACCTAGGTCTCATTTACCCATATAGCCACATTCCAAGACAAATGTTCTACACCCAGAAGTAACACCCTGACACCTACAAGACAATTGCATTGGATGCGTATGCTAACTAGTACTAGATGTGTGGCTTTAGTAATCCATTTGTTCAATGTAGAACCTACTATAGGGAATACTGACATCTGTGCAGTGAGGAACACCTGGCTGAAGGCTCTATAGTGCACAATTGCACTTCCACCATATAACTCAGATCCAGACATGTGGGCCATAACAGTGGTATGGACCATTCCAGGTGGTAGTGTACACATACTCATAAAGGCTACTCACATGTAAAGACCACTACTCCGACATAACGCATCACAGATGAGTCAGGTACAGGTGACAGTGGCAAATAATGCATTCTAGGTTGTATCCTCATATATATCCACCACCTTGTCCTCAGATTACCAACACACATCCATATGTGGTATGACATAGTATGGTAGACCACCAGATAACCCTCAATTGGTGGACTGTACCTAGGCCTACATCAACTGTGAAAAGTACCCATGTACAGACACAGCTGCTTAATATGTTATGCAATGCAATAATACCACTGTTTGTAACCAGCTCAGTTGTACACATGCCAGGGTCCCTCAGATGTTGTCAGCATTAAAACAGTCGACTGTTTCTGTACACCAGTGAACAACACCCCCATGGTTGGATATGACCTAACTGTACCTGCCCTGGATATGCACATCCCACACTCATACAACATAAATGACATTACCATAGCTGTCGTTATCCTTTCTACATACAGGTAGCTACAGTCATTACACACATGCACATGGCAGATAGCATGCTAACAGTACATACAGTTTGATATCTATGTTAACAGAGGTAATATTCCCTCTCTACTGGTCACCCATGACACCTATCATATCATACAACACCCCATGTGGCATGTATGTCTTTAGACATGTCCACCTAATGCAATGCCTACAAATATACACAAATAACAGGATCATAGGACCTACACAAGGACTGTATTGACAGACTCAGGGAAATCCAGCTCTGCACTGTATGCTCCTGAGTAGTCACAGGCAATATGTTCATGACATATACAGCCATGTGTAGCTACAGCTCCTACATATACCCCATGTCAACAATTCCAAGCCATGCATGCTGTGTGCTGTCTGGACATTAGCCTTAGTACCACAATAGCCAGTACATGCTGGGGTGAGATGTTTACAAGCCACAAACCTCGCACATGCTTGAATGAGTGTATTGCCTAGCTCTAACAGAGCACATTGCTGGCACTCTTCCAGTAAACATGAGGTGTATGTGGCTGGCAAATATGATGTGCTCACTGTTGACCATTACAGTGCCCTGGCTTCACCATGGCACTGTCAAGTAACAGTTTGTAGGAGCATGACATGGAATAATGCTGTGTGTGTCTCGCTGATATGTGCTGTTGTCATATATGTACACTTGGCTACTCGGTGAAGGTGGTGTTGTCCTACCAGTACATGAATACAACATCCATTATGGTGTAATACTCGGCTATGTTTCACACATGGCGTAGGAAAGGTGTGGAATGTATCCTCTTGACCTGCTAGTGCACTTACTGATGTAGACTGCATATGTGTACATGTATTGATGTTTGTGTAGATTCCATGTGTGTGCAGTGTCTGATGTCTGAAGGTGACTGTTAACTTAGTACATCATGCTGTTGCAATACAGCCTCAACATTGCCAACTGTATATGGTGATATACCCTAAGTACAGTAAGCCGTACATGTTGTACGGACAGATTTTTGGACATGACTACTAAGTGGTGTGGCTTCTTTGCAGATGAATGATTACTGAGGACAGCTCACTGGTGTGCTACAACCAGTCCTACAATAACCTGTGTAACTGCTAAGGTCAGGTTTTGTTAACTGAAGTGGAAGACTGACAATGTAGAATGCTGTAAGGGTGACACTGAAGAAAAACCTCATGACACCTGTAACAGTAATACCTCCCCTGTGCATATATTGTGCATATATCAGCACAGTTGGCAAAGGAAAGAGTCAGTAAGCCTTGTACCAGATGCAATAGTGCTGTACTTCTGTAATACCTATTATGAGATAGGCAGGTGTTTGATTCACAGTACTGGTACGTGTGTGTGTGTGTGTGTGTGTGTGTGTGTGTGTGTGTGTGTGTGTGTGTGTGTGTGTGTGTCCATATATGTCACGTATGGTTGGGAATACATCCCACATGTTATCAATCTCCTGTACACTGTTGTTGACACCAGTACAGAGTGAAGTGTAGAAAGAAAGGCACAGGCAGGTGGTTGAACTCACACATGTAAAGTGTCTGTACGTGTGTGACACAGGTGTATATCTTTGTGAATGCCACAGTGTGTGTGTGTGTGTGTGTGTGTGTGTGTGTGTGTGTGTGTGTGTGTGTGTGTGTGTGTGTGTGTGTGTGGCTGTCCATGTGTATGGCTGTCCGGTCCCTGGAGTGAGGCAGTATTTTACCATGGTGAAATGTTAATGCCCCCTCCCCCATCCACTCAATGCAATCTAGCATCCCTGTTAATATCATCAATCGTAGATGGGCATTCTAACTGCCTGTTAACATGTACACCCTGGGGTGTGACCTGTTGTTACATAGCCTACTGATGGACCCCCCTCCCCACATACACTCACTGCACTTTAGTATCCCTGTCGATGTCCTCGATCTTAGGCCATTCCATCTACCTGTACATGTGTAATTTCTGTGGCACTTCATGTAATTGTGTTGTACTATAATGATGATATGCACATAGGCAGGGGTTCTCATCCGAACACTGGCAACTGTGTGTGTGTGTGTGTGTGTGTGTGTGTGTGTGTGTGTGTGTGTGTGTGTGTGTTACTGCGTCTCTGAATCCCTGAGTGTGTGGGTGTGTCTGTGTTTGCTTGCTGTCATGGCAGTGGGTATTACTGCTTCCCAATGAGAAGCCACTATTTCCACTGCCCTTTACCCTTGCCATCCGGCATACCACTCTTTTACCTCCTCAGCTTTCCAGGTAACTATACCTGTGATGTCACTCACTATGGATGTGATGGCTCTTTAGACAGTAGCTTACTACACAGCTATCATGCTCTTGGATCATTAGAACAGTAAACAAAATTGAAACCTGGGAGAATATAACTGTGATGTGGAAGCTACAAAGTGAATGCAGGTATTGTCATGCTGACCTCTGGGTAGTCAACATGTACATATGGGGCACTAACAACAAACAGATATCCCCCAGCACATGCAACTACAACAGAAAGATGAAGGCAGAACATCAAGACCAACATGCTGTTAGTGTTGTTACACATGATACATACTGTCAAACATACAAAATGCATTCTAAAACTATAATACATGGTATGTCTGCTGCCTGCCAACACTAAACAATATTCATCTACAATTATCTACCTAGTATGTTTACCCTGTGCATCAGACCATATGAGCATGTCCCTGTACCGATGGTGTGGATGACAGGGATGTGGCACAGGCATCATCATATGCACAGGGTGATAATGTTTGCCAGAGGCCTAGGCTGCACCATTGGATGACATCATGTGTGTGTTAGGGCCTGTGATATCATTGGGCATGTGTGGATGTTATGAGTGTGTATGTGTTGAGTTGCCATACATTTGTTTCTGGTGTGTGTGTGTATGCATGCACATAGGTCTGGCATGTGGCTGGCCTACACAGAGGTATCATTGACAGTTGCAAACTGTACAAGGCAGGTTTCACAGTTCATAGTGTCTGGACATGGCCACATGACATGCGCCTGCCAGAGGTTGCATTGGCACTACCAAGCAGAGGTCCAGATTGGGTACTTTGTGATGACACATGTCCACTGGAATTGTGTCCCTGTTGGGACCATCCAGGACCACGTCCTGGTGTGGACTGAACAGCACCAGCTGCACTGCTGCTGCTACCACCACTATGGGTTCACGTAGACCTTCAACAGGTGATGTAGCTGACCTACGTCCATGTGCCCAACGCGTCACTCCCACCAGATGTTCCAGCACAGACATTCCACGCTTGAGGATTGACATGCCACGGTCAAGGACTCCCATCATGTCACCCAATCATCTATCCAAAACATCTGCAAGATGATGGTGAGCATTTGCAAGTGCCTGGATGTTGTCAGTTAATGAATGGACAGCAGCCCTCTGAAGTCTCAGACCTTCTCTGCTGTGCCATTCAGCATGTGTCTGTGTCTCCATTACAGCCTGATACATGCGTCTGGTGACTCCAGCTGATGTGCTTTGTCTCGCAGGGGCATGTTGGCCAGTGGTCCTCCTACGAGCTCCGCTGGGCACAAGCCTGTGTGAGACATCACCAGTCAGTTGACTGGGATCATGGTGGGCAGCCACACCTTCCATGGTCTTCACACTTCCCTGTTCCATGCTACCACCTGCCAACTGTCCTTCCTCTATGGCCAGTGGTGATGGGGTATGTGTAGGCAGGGGAACTGTGTGCGAGGATGATGGGGAGACAGGTGGAATGGCAACCAATGGCACAGATTCAGCCCCTGACAACCCTGTCTGTGCCTCAATCATACTATCATCATCACTGCTAGAGTCTGTGGGGACACTAACATCAGGTGGACCACAGGAGGGCAACGCACCTACATCAACACCTGTGAGGGGAAGACAAGAACTGTACATTACAAGTTATAGCAGACAGACACACACACAGACAGGCAGACAGACACACACACACACAGAAAGACACACAAAGACAGACACACAGACACACATGCTACGTGCAGGTGATATGGCAGATGGCATTCAGCCTAGACAATTATAGTTTCAGCTTAGACAATTATAGTGATAGTTATCATACATCCCTGAGTTGCACACAATAGCATTCATGTGTTATAGCAGACGGCATGCACCTTACACAATTATAGTGGTGGTTAGCATACATACCTGTATTGCCCCATTTCTGTTAGTAGCCTATGCCCCATACCTGCAACACAATGAATGCACTTTGCATCATTGCACCTCACTGCCATGGTGTGTACAAAACACACCACATGTTAACAGACCATCGCTGACCTTTGTACATCTGCCACTGATGCTTTGTGTTGGTCACTGCCCCTATGTGTGAGGACATGAACAGTAGGGTATGTCGACTGCATACTATGTTTGCATGAGCCCTAGCTTGCATATCTCCCCCAAAGCAGTGCATGTCTGTTCAACATTATTCTGACTACCCCTGAACTGAGTCTAGACATTGTGCATGCAGCTGTACACACATGTTTGACATGCCTGTCCCTACTTTGCAATGGTGCCACAGACCAGCACAAGTTTACAGAACACTGGCCTGCTGTGTGGCATATGACCTTGCCAATCACATGTAGTATGACATGTTTTCTGCTGACGTGTTGAATGACATGCATACATGTGTAACACGATGGTGTCCTTTCCAATCTACAGTACGGTAATGGTGTCCCAATGTAGGGACGTGTTATACCAACATGGGCCTTCAGCTGATGCAATGTTGTCTGTCCACCCTACAAATATGCAGGGACATACTGCACATTGAGCTGATGTACATAGCCATTGCAGGGTGTCATGTGGCTTCACAATTGCTATACAGTGTGAGTTACCGACACAGTTCATAGCCATGACTATGTTCACATACAATACATATCTAATGTGGAATGTGACCCACATCACTGAGGTGTATACACACTAAACCCTAATGTGGAATGTGTGCACAGGTCACAGAAGGGTATACGGATGACACCCCTACACATCTGCAACCATATTACTGATGTCTGGCAACTATGCCCACACATGGCTAACTTAGCAGTACTCTATGTCCCACATCCCATCTGTGTACCTCACACACATGAGGAGTAGACATGACAGTAATGTCTGACACCAGCAAGGTGAATGTACTGTATCTGTGGACTTGATGTGGTTGTATGTGTATGTTGTGCAACACACGTATGTATCTGGATACTGTATAGGTGAATGCTTTCATGTCGTGACACACTCAAGATGTTTAAGACATGTTATGTGGTGGTTTCATGCTATGCCTACACAAGCTGTTCACAGGCCTGTATGATGTTTAGTGTTTCACATCTGCACTATCACCATTACACAAAGGCCATAGTTGTACTGTGTCAAGCCAATCTACAACAGGGTGTACACAAATGTATATCACTTCTACTGTGTGTGTGTTGCTTGATGTCTCTGGCCCTCCTCCATGGCCATGTGTACACATGTTCTGCCCAATGGTTGTGATGGCCATCTTATTTCACATGAGTGTTATCCCATATGACATACACCCATAGATGTCATATGATCCACTGAGGACAGGGTTATGCAGACAAAGGGTGGTATGTATGGGATGTGAGACATGTTTTGCAGGATAGTTGAGCAGTGTTGCAGTTAGCCCACTACATGTCATGGAAATGTCAGTTAGCACATGACCTTGTGTGACATTCATAGCAAGGGTATAATCCACAAGGGTGTATCCTGTGGGCCGGTCATACTCCAGCTCCAACACATTTAGAGTGTGTGCACACATATGCTCTCTGTACAGTACTGTTCATATTCCCAACATGTGTAATGCTGATATGCAGTACCTGTTCCTACAGTGGAACACACCTCCACTATTGTATTCACTGTTGTCCACACATCTCGCAATGACAGTTTGGAAGGTTTAGTGTAGGTGTTTCATATAGTCTTCAATTGTTTCACATGGGTAAACACTGTGATGCATTGCAGGTCTGACCAGTGTCCATTAACAGGACCACCATACATTATGTGTATGTGTGCTATGGCAGATAGCATGCAATTAATATGTTCCGTGCATTATCAAGTCTGGTAAATAATAACAATCTCACCTGACACAGGCTGCTGTCACTGCAAAATGCCAGAGGTACCTAAACAGGAGTGTCACAGCAGTAAGATCTTTATCCACACCTGTGTGATAGCTACAGGGTGCAATGTCCATGTTAGCACATAAGCCAGTACAATACACTATACTATGGTATGCACATCTGTGCATACATAGAGTAGCAGACTATAGTATGTGGCATGTGTGCATACATGCCTTGCATATGATGTTACATTACATATTGTACAGTAACACATGTAACTATGTGAAATATAGTTGTGTTATATGTGCAGTAGTGACTTACCAGGCAACAACAGGCTCGGTGGTTGAGAGACACCCACCTCCACAATACCAGCTAAAGGTTGTGGATTGAGGTCTGCAGGTGTCCCCAGGTTGGCCAGTAGCTCCCCGGTATGTGTGAGTGGAGGCTGCGTGAGTGGCTCCCCACCTTTTGCACCTTGTTCCCTGGCAATTGCATTAGCACACTGTTTCGTCCATCTTATGAGGTCAGTGTAGTGTCGATGCACCTGCTGATAGGAGTGATTGTGACCTCCATCATCATTTACCCTCCTGCAGATTTCCTCCCACAGGGCAACCCACTGCTGTGCATCCTGTGGCACATGGCTGAAGAGTGTTGTGTGGTTGTCGAAGAGGTATGGGATGAGGACCTCTTCCTCCAAGTGACTGTACACTGTCAGTCTGCTACGTGGCATACCTGGAAGACATAATGATGGAGACAGGTCATAGTAACTCACAGAGAAGTACAGCAGTACAGCTGAATATACATGTGTATCACATTTATTAAGATTACAAATATATCTTTGCAAATCTATATGACACTAACACCACTGACATGTATAAGTCACACAAATTTGACAGTTACTGGTGATGTGATGTTATCGCCATATAAGTGTGTGTCATGTAATAACATTGCTCATACACCATGTGGATGTTGTCTTGATGTGGGCATGTCCGTTTGCTTGTACTGGTGTCTTTACCTATCAGCACATGCCTAGATGTGTTCACATTAATGCAGTCGACCTTAATGCTATGTAAATGTCACATATATAGTCATACATCAATGTTAGGGACATGACTTGTGACCCTGCAGACTTGCAAGCATGTATGTGTTTTGCCATATACATCTACATGACACTGTACAGCTATGTAGCATCCTGCCATGTACTGCCTGTGTTGCACATGTGTAACACATGGGACAATAGCTAGCCTGATGGTATTTGCAGGGTTGTATATCAACTATAGCATGTACAGTCATAGTGATCTACTAGGCTATATGCCCTGGGCCATTTATGAGCCTAGTCAGACAGGTTACCTAGCTGTAGACAACAGACAGGTAAGTTTCAGTGGCTAGTTCAAGCACTGCCACAGAACTGATCCACAGGGTTACTGATATAATTGGCATGCAGTCATCACACCATGTCACAGAGAGGGGTGATGTGCAGCTTCACTGGACAGGGATGCATAGTATGGCAAGAGTATGTTAAGTGTATGGGACAGAGATCTGTCAGGCATGTTGTGATCCTTGTACTAGAAAGGTGGTTGCCCATGAAGTATGTGTTTATTTAGGATCAGGATGTGCTAAGTGAAGCATGTCCAACACCTCTGGGTTGGACATGGCTTTATTCAGGGTAGGTCGCATGCTACATAGTGCAGCTAAGGATTGGAAAGGGCAGTGTAGGCCATCTACACATGGGCAATAACCCTTAAGGGAAATATGTGATCTATTATGGGTCACATAGGTGTTGTGTATGGCTGAGCAATTACCTCTATATTCCCAGATGGCACCTTGTTATGATTAAGGATGCCACATATGATACCTGTCTGGTGTGGTGAAGTAACTATCAAAGGAAGAGTACTGTCCAGCTGCATCCCATACACACAGTTGCCATTATGTTGACCACTGCCTAGGGTGGCAGTTCATGGGTACAAGGTTTGTAACATAAGAGAAGACAATCCAATACTTAGCTGTCAGATTGTGGCCATACATCACACATTACACATCTGACACACTAAGGCCCTTCTGTATGTTGAACGCAGCACACATTGAGTCGACTATTGCTCCTAGTTCATAGTCATTTGCAAACATCAATAGGCTGATGCCTTCTGTGCTAGTCTGTGTGATATAGATAACAAAGAGGGGGAGTACCAGGAATGAACCCTGTATTACTGCGGCTGGCACTGTTTTGATGTGCGTGTAATAGTCAGACACCTTCTGTAGTGTTGGTTCTGCCAGCAGTCCAGTTGCCAACCACTCCTGTAACATAGGAATATACACCTAGTTTATTGGGTGTAGCTGGAACACATTATGGGTGATGGTGTCCTACGACCTGGCAAGGTCATGGTATGCAGTGTGAATCAACACTACTGTCATCTACATCTGTACCAAGTACATCAAATACGTTGATCAGGGTTCATGGCCTTACAGACCAGACTCAGCAGGGTAGTTGTGCACTATTTCCCATTATCAATGGTGTCTCCCCCTTTGTGGGGTGCGATAACTGTTGCTGTGCACCATTTGGTGTGTACACAGCCTGACATGGAGCTATGATTGAACATGACGTGTATGTGGATAGCTGAATGTTCTTACATTTGTGTTGGATACACCCTGGGATGGTGACAGGTCCCACGAAAGCTGTATGTATGGCTTTAGAGAGTGCAGCTTGTACCTGCATAGTCGTTATTACAGGGGCCCTGTAGTGTACATGGATATATTATTAAGTGTACCTGTTAGGGGTGGATGGGAGTGGGTTTAGGTTCTCCAAGACCCTATCTGGATGAACGGGTGCTATTTCTGTCGGTGCAGTACTTCCCATGCCATAGTGCTGTGCAGCACAGCAGGTCTTGTCGTTGCAATTACGATTAATGACACAGCTATAGAATGATCTGTGCTTGGCCTCATAATATGTGGCTGATTAGTTTCACAGTAGCTTTGTGTGTTTTTATAAGGTGTATCTGCATCTTACTGAGGCTGACCAGGGATCACCTACACAAATGTGTGTTCACTCTTGCAACAGTTACTACCTTCTGTGGTACAGTTTAAAGCATGGTACCGTCAATTTGCCTTCTTGTTTGTGTTGGGTTGAATCCTGGTTCTGTTTTAATGGCACAATCACTGCACATACGTAACTGCTTAAGGTTAATTTGTATAGGATTCAGCATTTGCACATGCATTGTCCATCTGCATGGGTGTCTTGACAGTCACGACTCTGCTCTTAGGAAACATAACATTAGCACTTGAGACTAACTATGTGTAGCATACTGTTATCCCTGTTTGTGTGACTACCGTGATCCAGGTCAGTGGGGTTGATTGAATCCAACATCCATTGAGCGCAGGTGTTGGTACATGAGGAGTCTTCCCAGTTCAAAATGGAATAGTTGAGAGTAGCCATTATTATGGTTCTGTCTGAGACCTAATCTTCCCCATTACAGCACATTATGACAGTTAGGAAATCCGCGGATTGGTGGCTGAATCTGTCTCAAGGTGCAATTTGAATTCCACTTTGGCACAAAGGTAGTTGCTCAGCATAACGCATCTGAAGTTATGCAAGTGCAACTAGTATGGGAGTGTACTGGTGGGTGATCTGTTGCAAGGTGCAATTTGAAATCCACTTTGGCACAAAGGTAGTTGCTCAGCATAATGCATCTGAAGTTATGTAAGTGCAACTAGCGTGGGGGTGTACTGATGGGTGATCTGTTGCAAGGTGCAATTTGAAATCCACTTTGGCACAAAGGTTGTTGCTCAGCATAATGCATCTGAAGTTATGCAAGTACAACTAGTGTGGCGGTGTACATATCCTTCAGGAATATGAACACACCTGTGGCCCATGTGTTCCAATAAAGGATAATGGGCAAGAGGTTAGGTATGTGTTATAACTTGGTCATGCAGGTGTGCTCTCCGGAGTGTTGAAACATGTCTCAGCTACTGCACAGATATGTTCTCCATGTTAGGGATTGACATATGTGTGTCCTTATAGTGTTTCTGACATGTATCATTGTGTAGTGACACATGTCAGAAACACTATAAGGACACATATATGTGTGTCCTTATAGTGTTTCTGACATGTATCATTGTGTAGTGAGACCCGCAGTTTATTGCTTGGCTGTCCCTGTAACAGCAGTGGACCTTCACTTGAACTGTGCATGATGAAGGCACTATAGGGGAAGCATGAGCCCTAGGCAGTATCAACATTTCCAGGGGTGACAGGTGCAGGCCCTGTCTGGCAAAGCATCATCATCTGTCAGCCATGTTATTCCAGGCAGACAGATACTGGATACTTTTTGACTTGCACCACTACACTAGACAATTGTGGAATACAATCCATTTGTCCCTGTACTGCAGTATCATTCTGGCCAATGGTAGAATGCTACCCAGGCCTTGGGACATACCTGCATGGGCTACAAGACCTGACAGTTCCTACATGTGTTTCCATATTCCAGGCTACTGCATCACAGGTCCTGCACAACAACATGGAATATGCCAGAGCCATGTGTATAGTTCAAAAGGTGGTCTGAGTGTATGGGTATGTGGCTAATCATGGCAGACTGGTAGCTGACAGTATGTATGCCCTCGTATTAGTTGGCGTGTAACACAGTGCTAGAGTTTGCATTCATAAATAAGTACTGCTGGGCATGTTTCCAGTCACGTGTTCTGAGGTGTGGCACAATTATGCAAACTATGTCATACAGTTTGTGTATTTTGGTGTCTGTCTCTTCCTGCTTGGGAGTGGGTCACTTTTTTGGCCAGATACTTAGAAGCATCTGTGAAAGTGTGTGATTTCTGGTAGTGTGTGTGGGTGTCCTTACTGTGTTCTGGTAAGGGTATGTGTTGGTTGTGTTGATGAGTTGCATGTGTTAACCTACACCTTATGACTGTCCAGTCCAGTCATGGCTGTAGACTGGGCTGCCTTCCAGCTTACCCCTGTAGCTGCATCCCAAACAATGTGTGGGGCTTGATGTTAGGTAAGTTTGGCAGTGTACATGGCATAGAGATTACATTCCCCCAGGATGACCACATACACAAAGCTGACATTAGTAAACACCAGTAGCTGACAAGTGGGCATGCCTGTATGAGCATTCAGTACTACAAGTACCAAGTACTGTATTTAGTTTACATATTACTTATGAAGATGTTTTAGACAGTGATGCTCACATGTAAATATTTGTGTTATGGACGTGACAACACCGGCTATTATGGAAGCATTTTAGTTACCTTTAGCAGCAATCCTCCTCTGAGGAGCATATTACATCCTGTTAGTTGATCACAGATGATGCAAGTGTCTACAGGTCTGTTTCCTTCTCAGGGTATATACACACATATTCAACAGGACCATGAGCTCTGTTGGGCACAGACACCTACTCTCCAAACAGAGTCATGTATCAATAGACTCTAATGCCACTATCAACATAATAAGGATATAATCAGATAGTGTAAGCCATCACCTATGAAGTGGCTATTACACAGGGGCAGCTGTCTCCTACATCTTACACTCCTACTGCAGATGGAGTTAAAGATGATATGCAACCTGTTTCATTACCAGTGCTGTGCACTACCTTACATACGGTATGTGCAAGCAGCTGTTAGGTTGGCAATGAGAGGCTGGGCTTCACAAACCTGGTAGTTCAACCAGTGCGTCTCTACTCTCAATATCCACTCTATGTAGGTGTGCACATAGCCATTTAGCCCAGCCCTGTTACAAGGGTCACAACACATTTGCATAACATGTACACATGCACAACTGTTATTGCTTGCAAACGATACTAGAGAAGACCAGCTATTTAACAAGGGTCACTACACATTTGCATAACATGTACACATGCACAGCTCTTATTGCTTGCAAATGATACTAGAGAGGTCTAGCCCTGTAACAAGGGTCACTACACATTTGCATAACATGTACACATGCACAGCTCTTATTGCTTGCAAATGATACTAGAGAGGTCCAGCCCTGTAACAAGGGTCACTACACATTTGCATAACATGTACACATGCACAGCTCTTATTGCTTGCAAATTATACTATCAAGGTGGATAATACTTGTGTTATGTGCATGGATAGTTACCTGGCCCTTCCAATTATCTTTGCTATCATGCTGCTAAACTGTCAGAAGACTACAACTGATATGTATCCTGTTATTGAGTATTGTAATTGCCAATAGATATAACTACTGTTTGCATAACATAACAGAACTGCTATGTAGAATAGAATACAGATCTGCCTAAGATACTGTACATTACATAGTTATTGGCACAATATCCCACAATGCACACCATATTTGCACGGTAAGCCCACCTTTAACATGTTCATCTTACTTTTACACCCATACATATGTCGACTGTTACAATATATCGACATATACTGTCCCCTGTTATAGCACATACTTGGACCAATCCTGACACTGACATTTGCTGGAAGCGAATTGGTGGGTTCCAAGACCATATCATCCCTTGTGATGTATTCAGAGTTTGCCATGTAGTAGTATACACATAGAATACTACAAGCATTACTACTGCTTAACAATACATCGCTACAAGATAGCTATTTCCATTACATGCATTCATTACACTGCAGTTCTTACAATACAGGTACTACATACACAGACATACTACATGTTATCCATACCTTCTTAGTAATCGGAGGTGTTATTGACTAGTATAATACTCGTTTTCGGTTCATCTTTCAGTGTTTTGTACTGTCCTACAGGTAGATACAAATGGTTTGAATGTGTGACAAGGCAACCTTTTATAGTTACAGATCAGTAACATGTGCTATCCCAATGACCAATTGGTGTTCCTAAGTAGCTAATTACATGCACATCAGCTGCTCTGCTACTGCCTTAGCCAATACCATGGCTACAGAGGAGTATAACTGAGTACTCCACTTGGGCATTGTCCCTTTGCCTTACTTGTGAGGAAGACAGCATGGAAGTGTTGTTTGGAATCTATTGCAACAGCTGTATGGAGATGAACAGTTATATATTGTGTGTATTGCCTAGAGGATTTGGTCTAAATGTGAGTACTGCTGTTATATTTCTGAACATTGCTACTTGTGCAGGGTTTGTCTGTATCTAATACTTCTGCATATGTTTCAGTCTGGCCAGGTTATTTGACCAGCTCAAAGCTGCATAGCTATGCATATAATTTTAGGTGGTTTACAGTGTGCTTACCAGACCTATTTAGTTAGGTGTTACTGTGTATCATACTGTGCTGATAATCAGTACTCTGTAACACTTCCTGTTGTACGAACCTTTCAACCCACTGAAATGGGATTAGTTCATACAAACCCTGTTACATCACCAGCTGTTCAATTGTATAACGGCAACTATTTCACATAGGGCCATGTTAGTGTGTTTGTGTCCAGATATGTTAAGGTTTCAGCAGATGTTGTATAGTAGTTGAATAATTGGTTATGGTATGACAGTATGTATTGATGTAATTATTTTGGTTGTGGGGTAGATGTTGGTGGGTGTACATAGCACATGCAAGTGTGTAAGAACCCCTTTTATACAATGTCTATATGTATGTGGGTGTTCTTTCCCTATGTGAACACTTATCCCTTAGTGGACTAATACTATTGTAATTGCAGGCTGATTCATTAAGGCACTATTAAATGCTTCCTGTATAGCATGCAGGTACCGTTAGTCCTTGAATCCTTTTAGCAACACATCGGAATGTAATAAAGTTTTGCAAAATGAAAGCTGTCTGTGTATTTCTGTCATGGATATTTGCAGTCATTGTAGTTGTGTTGGTGACTGTGTCCATAGAACATATTTGTAATAGTGTATTGGCATATACTCTTCATATGTTATGTTCATATTGTTTGGGGTGCGGTGGAATGTGTGATTGCTATGATCCATGTTATACTCGGATATGAACCCTTCGGATGCTGTCTACAGACATGTATGTATGTGTATACATATGTATATATATATATATATATATATATATATATATATATATATTATTGCATACATTTATCTATACCTCCATAGATGTTTTTAACCTATGTATATATCTACATATATATGTAGACCTGTATATATCAACATGTCTCTATGTATCTCTCTCTCAATATATATATATGAGCATACACCTTTAATTGGGTGCATGGCGGGTTGTCCTATTTCATCACATTCCTCCCTTTTGTGTTTTTTTTTTCCATAATAAATATTTATTATTTTACCAATTTTTCATACATTAGAATGGATTGTTTTTACCAAATTTCAAATTAAGTATGCATGTCCTGGGGTTGAGCTGAATTCCGTACATTAAACTAATATAATGTTGAAAATTTGTTCCCACACCTTCGAGTTATTAATATTCCTTTTATTATTCTTAATTAAAAGTTTGTGTGCTAGAATATGTTTCATGGCTAAACCTTTAAAGTTTTCCCATGAAGTTTGAAATGGAGTCAACCAATTTGTAGCTATATAAAGTTTCATTAATAAGAAAATATTTATAAGTATAATCATTTGGGTTCTATCCAAATTATTAGGAGGGATATGTAGAATCATGAATTCCCAAGAAAGTATAGAATGCTGATACCCCATCTTTTGTAGTTGAATTTTTAAGGAATTCCAAAGTTTGTATATACATTTACAGCTCCAAAACATGCGCAAGAGGTCCGCCATTTGATCTTTACAGTATGGACATTTGGGTGAGTTCTTCGAGTTAAATTTATGCAGGCTAAGGCGTGTATAGTAGGCATTATTAAATATCATCAATTGTGTAAATATTAATTTTTGGAGAGAAATTGATTTTATTGTTAGGTTAATTGCCTTTAATATTTTATTTTCTTCTATCAATGATATTTTATCTTTCCAATATTTTGCCAAGAGTATTTGATTTTGGTATTTCAACTCTTTTATCAGTTCACTTGTAGAGGTAATAAATTTGGTATCTTGCCTAAGAGTTAACCATAAATTTGAACAATTAGTTAACATTTCCTCATCAATTTTAAAGTCTTTAAAGTAATTTATAGAGAGATCCTTTAATTGTCTCAGTATTATTAAGTAAGATTTAGCAAGATTCATCCCCAGCAACATATCATGAACTGAATGATTAAGATATGGATACATCTCAAGTAAAGTTAGATTAATTATAAGTGGATATTTTTTAAGATCTATTAATTGATTATTGATTTTCAAATTTGGGTTCTTATGAAAGGGTTGAAAAATCATCATATGTTGCAAGAGATTTAATGATTGGAAAAGATTTTGTATTAGACTTATATATACTCTAATATGTTCCATTAAAGAAAATAATTTAAAAGTATCTTTGCTTAAAAAAAGTAACGCTTTCGGGTTAATATTCAAACTTACAACATATTTATGATTCATAACTACCCATTTGGGTGACCATTTATTACTAGATATCTCATAGTAAGCTATTCTTAAAATTCTATTAGAATTTATTATTAAGTAGTAAATTTCAAAATTAGGTAGATCTAGGCCTCCTTTATTTTTCGGAGTCATCAGTTTATCATATCATATTCTAGTCTTCTTAGGTTTCCATATAAATTTAGCTGATTCCGTGTGAATTTGTTTGAAAAATTTCCTGGGGATCAAGACTTGAGTGGCTCTAAAAATGTACAAAATTCTGGGTAGCACATTCATTTTAATTATTGAAACTTTTGCCATTGTTGGCAATTTCAAATTATTCCATCTTCTTAAATCGGACAATATATGATCCCAAAGATACTTGACATTATTCACATAGAAATCTCTGTTATCTGTAGGAAAGATAACACCTAAGTACTTTATCTTGTTCTCTGATTTAACTTGCCCTACCAGTGGTAAAAGAGAAAAAGGTTTTGGTGTTTTTAAAGGAAATAAGTTGTTTTTTTAAGGTTTATCTTGTAGTTGGATACCTCAGCAAAGTCTTCCACTGCTTTTAGTATTTTTTTAGTATCTGAAATTGGAGTAGTACAATAGATATTGAGGTCATCAGCAAAGGCAGTCATGGATATTTTAGTGCCATGAATTATTGGGGCATTATGGTATATATTTTGCTTAATATGTAAAAATAGTGGTTCTAAATATAGATTAAATAATGTAGGAGATAAAGGACAGCCCTGACGAGTTCCGTTCTTAATTTGCATTTTTTTAGAAAAAATGTTATTGATATATAAAGTTGTATATGGGTTATTATATAATATTTGTAATGTTAAAATAAATTATTGAGGTATACTAAAGTATGATAAAACATCGAGCAAAAATTTCAAGTTAACTCTATCAAAAGCTTTTTGTGCATCAATAATGACAGCGTAAACATTAATATTTTTTTGACAGGCATAAGAAATTAATGTATGTAGTGATAAAGTATTGTCAGTAGTTTGTCTGGCATTCATAAATCCGGCGTGTTCAAACAATATTATTGAGTCTATTACCTTCTTCAATCTATTAGCTAAGATAGATGTCAAAATTTTCATGTCAATATTTAAAAGAGAAATAGGTCTATAATTATCTGGGTTATGAAAGTCAGTGTTTTCTTTAGGTATAAGAATTGTACTGGATGCATTAAAGTGAGGATCATTAATTCCATTGTTAATTATATAATTAAATATATGTGGAAGTATTTTGCCAAAGGAATCACAAAAAGTTTTATAAAATGCTGCGGTCAATCCATCCGGTTCTGGTGCTTTATGAGATTTCAACTTTTTAATTGTATTTATTATTTCCCCAGAGGAAATTGGCTTAAATAAATCTATTTGGGAGTTATCATCAATTTTTGGAAAAAAATTTTTTTGCAAAAAATCATTGTTAATCCTATTCGTGAGAGATTCCTGTTAATCACTATAACCTCCCTTTTGAGTTTTATCCTGTCTGCATACACAACAGGGATAGGTACATCCCAGGTAGCTTACTGTTAGGTTACTCTGAGGATGGAGTACATGGTTGCGGGTTCCACTCCTGGATAGTGTTATTATTTTATCTCTCAGAGTAGGCACTAGTAGTGAAAGTGTGAATAACACACATTTACGCGGTTGTAAGCAGGTTTGCCCGTGGTCTGCAAGATGTTAAGCAAAG
The DNA here is from genome assembly GCF_019279795.1 of Protopterus annectens. Classification (NCBI taxonomy): domain Eukaryota; kingdom Metazoa; phylum Chordata; order Ceratodontiformes; family Protopteridae; genus Protopterus; species Protopterus annectens. The sequence continues at coordinate 1,640,296,906 of NC_056739.1, read as the reverse complement.
GTTAAACCTGTGAAGCGCTTCTCCGTTTACCATGTTTCAGTGCCGCTTACCATCACGCAAACCCTTGGAAACCCACTTACAACTGCTTAAGAGTGCTGTAATCCACCTGCATCCAATGGCCCTTATTCTGGCCCTCAAAATAACCTAACAGCCCTTGAATCCAGGACCATGAACACCACAGTCACTGACTTTACCTCTAAGACATCTGAGATATGTAAAAATGTTATGGTGTTTAGAATATACATTGTACTACAGACATTCCTCATTACTGAAAACAAATGTGACAGTCAGTTGGTGTACATATGTCTGATACATGTTAATGTTCATATGTTTGTGAAATTAGGTGTTGCAATGTGACATGACAGGATGTATTATGAATGAAAAAGATTCTTGCTTTGTGTCCTTTTTATATTGCCCCCATACTCAATGTATACCCCTCCAGTTCACTTATTGGACATCCGATCCAGGCCGTCCTTGATGCATGATTGCATTACCCATCATTCCTCCCCCACTCTAATCTTCACATACACAACAACCACCTTTTCTATGGTGAATTAGTTTAATTTTAATTGTTATAATACCAGAGCTGCATGTATTTTGTGTACATTCCAATTCCTTTGGAGTGCTTCTGTGTCACGAAGTGTGTGTTTATAGATGTTTATATATATGGCTATTGATGTAACTGTGTAATGTATATATATATATATATATATATATATATATATATATATATATATATATATATATACACACACACACACATGTGCAGACATCACTGACATGTGTGTGTGTATATATATATATATATATATATATATATATATATATATAGGTTTTTTTTCATATTAATTTGTAACACTAATACATATGTAGACTAGAATGTGTTGGTTCACAAACTACTGTACATTACAATGTACTGTACATATGTACACAAAGTGACAGTCCCATTTGTGATCATTACAGTGAAATGCATATGGTATAAGGTGTAGTCTCAAGACCATGAAACATGTATACACTTCGGATGGCTTAGTGGTAAGTCCCATGACTATAGTGTGCATGGTCCAGGGTTCAACACCTCCGATGCTTTACAAATGTTTTTTACTCCAGAATAAGGCTCATTTAAGCAGTTGTAAGCATGTTTAAAAGTGTTTGTGTGACATTATAGCAGCGGTTAAACACAGTTAAATAAACTTTGTAACGTATAACCTGTGCGCGCAAACACGGCCACATCAGCTAACTACTCAGGATAAATACATGTCAGTGAAGTAACATCTCACTATGTGCTGACATAACATTACGTTCTCTGTTGACTGTACTCTCCAGCACACATTGGTTTATATGGGTGTTTCGAATGTTTATTATACAGACGATTACTACCTATATATGCAAACTGTGGTTAAGGTATACTTTTGAACATGATAAACATTCTGCCTTTATCAGGATTGGAACCTTGAATGCACAGATACTATGCAGATGCTGTAACCATTACACTGTTGACATTAACGTTGCTTCTGCCTATTTCCTATTTAGATGATTTCTATGTGTAAGCTAGGCTAAGCAAAGGGCAGAGGCCCCCAAACTCACTGAACTTCACGTACTCTTGAAATAACAACATATAACAGATGTACTGTGAGACAATGCATTACATTCCTAACTACATTAGGCATAGCCCCTCACTGACACACTTCAAGGGAATCTTTGTTGAGTGAATGGGTAACAGAATATACAACCCTGGGATCATGTGTCCCAGAACCATACAGCCATGGGGTGGGGGAGCCTCTCCAGTTTGATAGCAGTGAGACCTGTTGGGGAATTGAATGGTGTTGAATTGTCACATTAACATGCCCTCTTTAGATCACTAAGTGCCCCTATTACCCTCCACAACCCCAGTCTTCACCAGCTTACAGCAACTCTGGCTGGAATTGCTTCATTGGTTATGCTTGACAGAGGCTCAGTTACTTCATCAATGGTATGGGGAAAGCCAACACACTGTAGCTATGCTTCTAATTGCCCTTAGGCAGATAGGTAGTAGGCTATCTGTAAACCTCTAAAGTGCAGGCCATCACAGCCATAATATGTGAATAAACAGACCTTCAGATAACAATATACAGTGAGAAATCACCATGTAGTCAGGAAGCAGTTAAGTATAGCAAGAACATACAGAACACTGTTATTTAGTCAATCCAAAAGCCTATCTTGGAAGCTAGAAGACTTGTATAAGTTTAAGGCTTTCTATTGCTTACCAGTAGGCTACCTACAGGAGAGATGAAAAACAAGCACAGATGGGGTACATGCATGCAACAATACCATACCGGGCTATGTGTCAGCCTTAGACTTTGGAATACTGGTCAAGGCTATTGGCCTTGGTGCCTTATTTAGGAGAGTCTTGAAGGTGAATACCAGCTCCGTAAACAGCACAATAGCAGATTTAATGAGGTTTATGCTACACAATACCAGGGGTTGTGATCACAACATGCTTACACTCACAGCACTTCTCAGGATGGACAACATCAACATCTGTGCAGTAACTGAAATCTGTCTTAAGGCTCCTGAGAGCACACCAGCACTACCAGACTACAACCCATACCACACATTTCAGCCACAGAACATGGACTGACAGACATGGAGGGGCTGTATCCATATTCATCAGGGATACCCTCACCTACAGGTTAGTGGGGCAGCATGATACCTCTGAGATCATCCATGTGCAGCTAACATCAGCCACAACTGCAATGTAAACTGTGGCCTGCTATGGACCACCACTCCACCTACCTGGAGACAGTGGAGAACATGACAGTCCTAACCCACACCCTGGCATTGGTCAATGTCAACTACCATACCATTAACCTGGAAACTTACTCCGGTACTCACTTCCAGGCCCAGCGCTTCCTGGAATTTATTACCTCATATGCCCTGTATCAGGTGGTAACCTCCCTAATGTGGGGTGGAAATTACTAGAAGTGGTCGTCACCAACATGGGCAACAGGTGCACCATAGTGGAGGTTAACCGGTCACTGGTTAGATCTGACCATGAACTATTCACTGTTTCCACACCCAAACATCTCCCCCACCCATGGATACTACAGTGTATACCTTTCCTGCAGCTCAATTTACACTACTAGTAACAAGGGTGGGGGTTTCACAGCCCCCACACTAAGGGGAAACACTGCAAAAGATACAGACAGATTTACAAATGCAGTGTATAAGCACCTACATAGATATATGGATCATGCTATCACTGGTAAACCAAGACTCACTCCTCCTAGACAAGGACACCAGTCTGGTGGACCTCTGCAATAAACAGGCTATACTACAGAAATAGTACAGTGTTCCAGACAAACAACAAATCCCACGAGGGCAAACATCTGTGACCACTATTAGTATGATATGTAGGTCCCTCATGACATCATCCAAGGCTAACATCAGCAGGAGAATAAGCAAGGATTCGAAAGTTAACCACAAAGCCTTCTTTGGCTATGTCAAGGATCTACATTGCGACACACAGATTTGCACTGTGCAGTTGAAATATAGCACAAAATATGCTGACCCTACTGATATCACCAACATCCCTGCAGATACATTCAGTGCATACTTCACCCCTTAAAGAGCCCACAACACTACCCGTAAGGTACAGTATTCCACACATCAGAGAAACACAGGTGGAAATGGTCCTCTCTAACAGCAGAACACAGCATCAATGGAGGCAGATATTGTTCCAAACTGCATCTTGCAAATTGTACAAGACAACCTGCCCCTCTCCTAATTAAGCTTTCCTACCTCAGCCTCTCCACAGGCTACATGCCCATACAATGGTGTGTGGCAACAGTTATTCCACTCCATCAATGTGGAATCACAACTGACCATGGTAACTACCACCCCATAAGCCTGACTAGCCTGGTCTGCAATGGTATGATTCACATCCTCATGGCAGTCATTAACAAAGACATTGGTAACCTCTGAACACGTGACCCAATCCAGGTCAGCTTGGTTGAGTGCAGTTCATGCTTACTGAACCTGTTTCACGTCTTACATACAGTCACCAAGACGTTAGACGATGGGGTAGGTGGTTCACACATACTACCTGGACCTCACCAAGGCTTTTGACACCATGCCCCACTCAGGTATTTTTGATAAACACACCAGCCTGTACATACACCCATACACCACAGGTTGGGTTGCCAACGGGCTTACACACAGAACCCACATGGTACGTCTGGTTGTCTCCAGGTCCAATTCTTGACCAGTCACAACTGGTGTCCCACAGGACTCAGTCCTGGGAGCCCTACTGTTTGGCATATAGTTCTCAGATGTACAGGCAAACACAGGTGGACTACGGCAGACCATGTTTGGCAATGACTGTGAACTGGGAGCCATGATTGATAGTCCAGCTAACACAGACATTCCTCAAGGGGTCTCACAGAGAACGGCACAGGGTGTCAACGTCATGACCTCCAGCCAAGTGCCGTTAACTGCATGGTCATTCCATTGTGGAACTGGCACCAACACATAAGTGGCAGCCACTTTAATACGGATGAGGTAATGGGGTGTCTGGGGACTAAGGTAGATAGTGATCTCCCCTTTGACAATCATATCTCCACAGTAGTTAGGACATCCTTCTATGTAGGCCATCTGATTACTAAAGTATTCCCATCTAGACATACTGGGATTATAGTGCCCCTTTACTCATCACTCATCAGTCCCATCATAGGGTATAATAACCCATGTGGGATGTACCTCAGAAGACACTTCCAACAACTGGGAGGTCCACAAATGTACCTAGCCAAGGGGAATACTGGCCTCCTACATATGGCCTATGCAACCAGACTGAATAAACTCCTGCTTTACTCAGTGGCATCTCGTTTACCAGAGATGATCTCCTCTGGCCAACACAGCCATGTCGAACTCAGGATTTTTGGATATGCTCCACCTATGGGAATCCATGTCATAGTGAGTCACACACTGTAGTGAGCTGAACCTTGATACAACAATAGCTGGAAGATGCTGGAGGGACAGCTTCCTGTCACAGACACTCCCCATACTTTGGAACAACATCCCTAACTACATTATACAGAGCCCCTCACTAACACTCTGCAAGAGAAACCTTGAAGAGTGGATGGGGAACAGTAGATGCACCCCAGGGATCCTGCCATTGGCTATGCTCCACAGAGAGACAGTTAATAAATCAATGGGGTGGCAAAAGCTGACACATTTTGGCTGGGCTTATGAATGGCCTCTGGCAGTTGGCCAAGTACCTACCTATGAATCTATACATACAGTATCTGCATATGCTGACAGCTTAATTTACTGTTCAGGTGTTGACTTACCTTGTGCCAATGGCAGTTGTGTGTGCAATAGTTGAGGGCTGCCTATGTTGGTTGCACACAGTAGACTGCCTATACATGACAATTTACAGGTAGTCTTGTGTGTGTGCCTTCCATTTTTACTGTGTGTGCAGGTGGAGAAATGTGTCAGTCCCTAGGTGCCCATACTGTCAGTGTATGTGCTATACCTTCCCTCTTTGCCAAGGCATGGGCATACTGGGCACACGTCCATCTGCCTACTGATGCTGGCTCAGGGTGTTTGTGGTCTGAGTACCTCTGTGTCTGAGGGGCCCTTGGCAATGGTGGTGGACTGTGAGGGCCTTCACCATTCTGTCCCTGCTGCAGCTGTTTCCACAGGACCATATTGTGTAACATGGCACACACTATGAAGATGTGGGCCCATGTGCCTGGAGAGTACTGCAAGGCTCCATCAGATATGTCCAAGCAATGGAACCATGATTTCAGCATCCCAAATACAAGCTCTATGATGATTCTGGTTTGTGCGTGTGCCTCATTATGGCAATCCTGCATGGGTGTGTGTGCATTTCTGATGGAAGTCATCATCCATGGTTCCAGTGCATAGCCAGCATCCTTCACCAGGTGGCCATTTGTGATGTCCCCCCTGACAAACAACAAATACAGCTGTGAGGCATGCCAGATGTGGGAGTCATTATAGCTTCCAGGGGTGCCAGCACACACATCCATGATAATGCCCTGGGCATTGCACACAACCTGGCAGTTGATGGAGGTGTATCCCTTGCAGTTTATGTAGCACCTACCCTGTTCACCGGGTGGTGACTTGATGTGTATGCAGTCTATTGCACCCAGTACCTCCGGGTATTCTGCAACATGGTGGAAGAGACACATATTGCTGGCCAACTCCTCCTATGTTTGGGGGAAGTATATGTCCTCATTGGTATGTGGTAACATGGCATCCAGGAACTGGTGTAGTACCTGGATGCTGATGCCTGTGAGATACCCAATATATCCCCAGTTGGTCTTTGAAAGGTACCTGTAGCTAGTATTCTCAGGCTTACACATACCTTCGTATCCACTGGGATGGGTTCCCCTCTGATTGTTCTGGCTCTGAGGAGTGGCCGGCACAGCTCCACAAGTTGCTGTAGGATGTCCCTGTCCACCCTGTAATGCTTTACTATCTTCAGATCACGTAGCCCCTGGTAGGTTACCCTGGGTCTGCACACGCTCTTCCTACTCTGGTGCCTGAGGTGGTCGTGTACATCATTCTCCACACCAACTTCAGTCTCCAACACATGCTGGTGGATCAAAGCTATAGCAGCCCCTAACATGTACATAATAAAAGTTCCCCGTCTGTATACACCGCTGGTGCAGAGTGTATGGGAACACACAAATGTGTGTGAGGTACTTTCACACTTTATAGTATTGCGCTATGGAAGCTGCTGATGTCAGTGGGTGTGTATGAGTTATTCCAGCTGCAGTGTGTCTTAATTATGGGTTTTTCAATGGGTACTGCAAGTATGGGGCCTTTACTGTGGAGATCTACTTGCCTGCCTTGATTAATCTGTTGCCCTTTAATTCACATTTAGACCTGGATCCCCTCCCATTATCAGGCATGCATCCACCTGCCGTCTTTCTTGTTTTGTACTTCCTCTACCCAGTCATGGCAAAATGTGCCTTTTAGCTGATATACTGCAAATCATCTTTGTTCTGTTTTGACACTTTACTGTTTTCTTTGCAGTACAGCCCCTCCCCTTTCTTGTTCTGCAGGTAGCTGCTTGCAGCTTTGTTAGCTGTTTTCAATGGTCCGCTGTAGGCTCCTAAGTGTTAGTCATTTGTCCTTCAATTTCACTACTACAGCATTTCCTTATTTCTTTCCTATATCCTTCCTGTTTCAGCTGCAGTGCACGCCGCGCATACCCGTTTACCGGGTTTACGCGCGTTTTCATCTCCGTTCACATGCATACTCAGTTACCTTGTGTACTCTCAGCTAAGCATAGCTATGGCCAATTCGACACACCCCTATCCTGCAGCTTTGCCTAGCTAGGGGCAAACCGGTTTATCAATGCTCCAATGTGCTTACAGCAATGGCGACACACCCCTCTCTTGACGTCATCTTTATCTCAAGGGCACACATCGGTGTTATAATTCTACACTGTGTGGTGCATCCTTACACCAATGGGGAATCTGCGGCTCACTATTACTCCTCTCATTTGCATGGCATTGCCTACTAATTCCTAGCTACCGCGCATAGCACTGTCACTGCCCCTTAGCAACCCTTGCACCATAAGTATGTTGTAGCATGCCTGCCATTGACTATTATGGGGAAATCATGATATGTGTTTCATTGTGGTTTTATTCTATATTTTTATATATTCCTTGTTATCCCCTTTGTGCATCGCTGCCCTGCGATTCCACAAAGCGATAGTGCGACTATATATATTAAATGTTAATTATTTTATTTTGTACAGATTTTTTTATGCCAATGGCTATATATTTAGCCATTGGCATATACCAACAATATAATACATGTGTTTGGTCGGCTGTCATGGCACCAATTTTATGTTTGCCAAAATGTAAACCTTTTTCTATGGTTTACATTTCTGCATGCTTACACTATGCCTGCACCACTTCCTGCATCTCTACATACCTTCATTTACATGCTGCACTGCTGCACATGGGTTAATTAGCGAACAAGGCTCAAGAGTTGTGCGAGCATAGCATTTGCAGGTAGTGCACATGGAAACAGCTCATACCTGAATCGGTCGGTGGCCATATTTGGTAGAACGCTGACGCTACGCCTGCACCTGATGCAAGCTTCATGAATCCCGGGGAATGTATATGGCAATATAGAAGGAGAAGTGTTTTGTAACTTTTAAGGGTTTCAGTAATTTTTATTTAATTTGTAGTGGTGGCTGAATGACATGTTAGTGACTAGACTTTTACTTTGGTTTTGCTGGATTTACACTGTGCATGCTGGTTGGATTGGCCAATCAGCATGCACATTTCTCATCTTTGCCGAGATTGTATATATAGAAAGCAGCAACAACATTTTGTGGTTTATGTTGCCAATGCTTCTCAGCTACATTTATGTTGTAGTTTTACAAAGTCTTCAATGTATTAGTCTTGCTATATTATTGTGCCTTTCATTGTATAGATCCCCAGCCAGGAGTATATCTCAACCATCAAGATGTATAAGAGAATTTTTGTACTGCAGAACCTACATTCATCTTTATCTCCCACTTTTTCTATAGACTTTGCAAACAAGCATGCATGTAGTCAACTTTCTTGGGTTGACATTTCATCTATTGGTTAATGTCATATTTCGTTTTTTGTTTCATCCAACTGTGATCAACATTGATTCATTCCTGCTGGTTCCTATTCTTACCACTGTAATTGTGGGTTTTACAGTTTTCTTTCATGTTTTTCTGGTCACGACCTTAATAATCTTTCCTCTGTCTTTTCCATTTTCTATTAGTATATGACTTTTACCAGTTCTGTTTGATTGCCATTTCAGAAATTCTTCTCAGGTTGGTAGAAGCATTTCAGAAATGCTTCTACTAATCTGAGAAAAGTTGTCACCTTAGACATTTTCTTAATGGTTTAGAACATTCGCAATATTTGGATCTGGTAATGTCAACAAATAAGAATGCAATCCTGCAGTGTTGATCAATGCATATTTCAAGAAGGCCATGCCTCCTTCATATCGAGGAATACAAAATTGCACCATGTACTGTTTTTATATAAATTTCATATGCTTGAAGCAGTTTTCTTGATTTCCTGTCCAACTGATCTAAAATGTTTTTGTGGTCAATCAATTAAACCAAAGATGTAATATGAACAGGAACTGAAAACTGATTTATGGCTTAAACTTTATTCTTGGATGTCAAGGCAGTTATTAATTTTAGCTTTAGTCTTCTAAAAAATATCTTAGTATGCTTTCCTTTCAGTTGTTCATGCTGTATTGCTGATCCAGTTATTATCAAGTGAAGTTTTTGTGTAGTTGCGTCATCTTCTCCGTTATACATTTAGTTTCGTTATCACTCCTCATAGCTTCTTTATCAATCCTCATTAAGAATGTTGTTGAATGGAAAAGATTTTCAGTTATAAATGTCACAGTTTTGTATATATAGAAAGCAGCAATAACATTTTGTATGAATAATTATCAAATATTGGACAATGTATATATATATATATATATATATATATATATATATATATATATATATATATATATTATATATATATATATATATATATATATATATATATATATATATATATATATTTATAGGCTCCCTATTACGCTGTCGCAGACACAAGATGTCAAATGTGTCTTTGTCCAACTGAAAAGTGCAAAAAGACAAAATAGCAAAACAGCTTTTCAGCGAATTCTTCCCCTGGGAAAGAATTTGCTTGGCCACTTTCGCTACCTTGCCGTTTTCGGCACTGTAATGTGATCTCAGAGTTGGTATATTTAAGTCGGGGGGGGGAGGTGTGGGGAGACAAAGCCCCCCACATTATGTAATGTTTTACAGTTTTTTTTTTTTTTTTTTGGAACAGCGATTTTTTTCCCTTGGAAAAAAATTGCTGTTTTGTGGTTTTGACGTTGTAAGCTTTTGCTTACATGGAGTCGATTATGTGTCGTTCTCTCTTCTGAGCGTGCACTATCATAATATATATATATACATATATACATACATACATATAGATGCACAGGAACATTATTTAGCATAGTATGTAATTATTGTGGTCACTACCATGTGACATTTATAAAAATGCTGCCAGCAGTGTACAAGTCTGGCACAGTTATATAAACAAGCCTAATACTTTGAAGATATAGTAAAGCCCACTAGAAATTGCTTTTGGTTATGTAACCATGAGTATTCCATAAAACAGATTCTCTATTAAATTCTTGGTTGAAATTGATTACGGTTTTTCATTTGTATTTATAAACAGATAAAGAACGCATGAGAACACAGATTCTTGTATGTCATAGAAAGTAGTACCAGCAGTATAACATGAGATATTTTTGGTAGTATACATATGGGATTTTGTTTCTCTTTTTGATTTATATAACTTTTCTTTACATGTTATATAATACTTTGTAGAACTCATCATGAGAAATATCACACATTATACAGCAGATTATCATTTTTCCTTGAAATACACTTATTCAACAGTTGCCCAGAAGGCAAGGCCATTAAATTAAGCGGTAATATGTAATTATTATATTAGTATATGAACCTGTATTGTTTTTCCTCAGTTTTATGTACATGACATAAATAGCACAAGTCTTTAAATGAGGTGTGCACCTTTTTCCATTGTATAAATAGTTTCTCTAATATTCATATTTAGTTCATTTGGACTTTGTACTTATTTAAATATAATTATCCCAGGTAACTGAGGCACTGGTGATTGTCTGTCATGATTCTTGATCAGTTCATGAGAGAGTTATTGTATCAAATGCTTTAGCCAGATCTTGGTAGGCAATATGCACTATTTTTCCCCTTATCCATTGACATAGTGATCTTTTCAAAGAAGACCACCAGATTCAGTAAGCATAACCTTCCTCTGACAAAGCCAAACTTAGTCAGACTAATAGGTCTATAGTTTCTGAGGTTCATAGGTAGGTTCTAGGCTATTGGCCCTAGGGCCTATATAAGCCTAGCCAAAAAGGCACCCTGGCTTTCGCCACCCAAGAAAATTATTTTCCCGTGCCCCTGTTGAGCAGAGCCACAGAGGTGATCCTCGGGTTGGATTGTGAATTTCCTATTTCCCATCCAATCATCAAGACTTTTCTTGAAGAGTGCTAAAGAGGAGCTTTGTTTGATATAGATAGGTAGTTTATTTCGGAGTATGGGAAGTCTCTGGGACAGGAATCTATCCCTTCAGCATGTTCTGTTTATTGTAGTGACAAAGTTTAGGTCCCTAGGGCATGTAGCTCAGAAGAATTGGGATTTCTTTAAGTGGAGCATGTCCAACAGCTCTGGGTTTGACATAGCTTTGTATGTTAGGCAGAGATCGCCTCTGAGTAGGCAATATGTGATGGAGCAAAGCTGGAGTTTTTTGAGATGGTCTGCGTAGGGCATCTGTTTGAGGATGGTAATTCTCTTTGTGAGGTATTTCTGCAGCCTTTCCAGTTGTTGTAGATGTCTTGTGAGGTACATACCAAAAGGGGCATTGTATTCTATAATGGGTCTAATGAGTAACGGGTAGAGGGGAACAATGATCTGTTTTTTCCTGGATGAGAAACTTTTTGTGATGAGGTGTGCCACATAGAAGGATTTCCTGACTACTGTGGCGATGTGATTATCAAAGGAGAGACTACTGTCCACCTGTGTCCCAAGGTCCCTTATCACACTTTTGATGTTAAGTAGACTACCACCTATGTGGTAGCTCATGGGTACAGAGTTTTTACCAAAGGGGATGACAATGCACTTTTTGGCATTGAGCTTGAGGCCATGTCTTTGACACCAGGCATCTGTCTCTGTGAGGCCCTTTTGTAGGATGTCCACATCATTAGGAGTTTTGATTATGGCTCCTAGTTTGCAGTTATCTGTGAACTTCATTAGCCAAAGATCTTCTGTGTTAGCCTGTACTTCAGAAAAGTAGATACTAAACAGGAGAGGACCCAGGACTGAACCCTGTTGTACTCCACTTGTCACTGGTCTGAAGTCAGAGTTGGAGTCTGTTACTTTTACAGTGTGGGTTCTGTCAGTGAGCCAATTGGCAACCCATCTTGTGACAAAGGGATTTATACCTAGTTTACTGAGTTTATCTATAATTCCAGAGTGGGGGATGGTGTCAAAAGCCTTGGTGAGATCTAGAGGGGCTGTGTGAACCACCTTACTATCGTCTACAGCTTTGGTGACTGCTTCAAAGAAGTCCAACAGGTTTAGGAGACATGATCTGCCTTTTACAAACCCGAACTGGGTAGGGTCCAGAGTTTGGAGATTGCCAATGTCTTTGTGAATAAGATCCATGATGATACATTTTGTGGCCTTGCAGACCAGGCTCCATAGGCTAATGGGGTGGTAGTTCCCAAGGTCCGGTAGTGCCCAGGGTCTTTGGTGGCTCCACCTTTGTGGAGTGGGATTACTGTCACTGTGCACCATTCAGTGGGCACAAAGCCTGAGGTGAGGCTATGATTGAACATGGTGCTTAGATGGGATGCCAGTTCATTTTGCAGTTCATGTAGAATGCACCCTGGGATGTTGTCAGGTCCCATGGATGCTGTGTTCTTGGCTTTGGAGAGTGTGTTTTTTTACCTGTGCAGCCGTGATTACAGGAACTTTGCATTTTTCTGGTATAGAGATGTGCCCTTTAGGGGGTGAGAGTGGGGTAAAGCTAGCACTGAACCTATCTGCTAGGATGTTGGCAATATCAGTTGGTTCTGTATATTTATTGCCATTGTGCTGTAACTCAGAGCAGATCCGAGTGTTGCCATTGAGATTCTTGACATAATTATAGCATGCTTTGTGGTTGTCTTTAGAATCAGTGGCAATTTTGTTTTTGTAACTAGCTTTGGAGGATTTTATGAGGGATCTCAGCTTCTTACTGAGGTTGACCAGGGAGTTCCTCCAATCATGGGATTTTACTCTTTTTTGCAAGTTTCTTCCTTTTGTTGTAGAGTTTGTTTATGGCAGGGGACCACCAGTTTGGATTCCTTTTTTGGAGAATAGCATCTTGGTTCTGTTAGGGATAGCATGATCCATGCCCTTGTGTAAGTGCTTATAAAGTGCATTTGTGTAGGATTCAGCAGTCGTACCTCTATTGTCCATCTGCATGGGTGTCGTGAAGTTTGTCACTTCTGTCTTAAGAAGTGTCAAGCTGGCTTTGGAGAATTTTTTTACGGTGGTTTCCTTAATGTGGGGTGGGTGCGGGATATGGATGTCTATGGTGATTAGCTTGTGGTTGGATCTGACCAATGAGGAATTGACCTCTGGTGTGGGACACCGGTCACCCATGTTGGTAATGACCAGGTCTAGGATATTGCTGCCCCTGGTGGGGGTGTGGATAAGTTGATCCAAGGCATTAGAATTTAGGAATTCCAGAAAATAGAGCAAAAGAGTTGATACATGAGTAGTTTTCCCAGTTAATGGTGGGGTAGTTGAAATCACCCATTAGGGTGTTGTGTTGTACCCTAATATTTTCCAGAGTATCAAGAAATGAGGAGTGGGAATCCTGGGGCATGGTGGGGGATCTGTACCAAGTTATAATTTGGATTGTGGTCTTGCCCAGAGATAGTTGCACTTGGATAATCTCGGATGCATTATACTGAGCAACTAGCCTGGAGGTGTGGATATCCTTAATGAATATGGACACTCCTCCACCTTGTGTTTCGGTCCAGGTTAGGTGGCGAAAAGGTGTGGTATGAATTATAGCCTGGTAATGCAGGGGTGCTCTCTGGAGCCTTGAACTAGGTCTCTGTCACTGCACAGATGTCTATGTTCTCCATTTTAAGGAGTGCCTTGGGGGAATGCATTTTGAAGTTTAGACTTCTAGCATTGAGTAACATTACCCTCAGATTTTGCTTGCTTGTACCTGTTAAGGTGGTGAATTTGTCATTTGAACCTTGCCTAAAAAAGGCACTATAGGGGTGGGAAGAGCTTTAGCCAGTATCTGGAATCCCAAGGGCAACAGGTGCAGGCCATCTCTGGCAAAGCACTGTGGTCCGTCAATCATGTCATCCCAGGCAGACAGATACTGGATCCCCTTAGAATGACACCAGAAGCTTACCCAATTGTTAAAGTTAATCATTTTGTCCTTGTACTGTGGTATCACTCTGGGTGATGGCAGGATGCTACTCAGGGCTAGAGTCATAGCTGCCTGGGCTACAATATCGGATAACTCCTCCATGTCTCTTTTCATGTAGTCCAGGGAGGTACGTCTCAGGTCATTCACACCAACATGGACAATGATAGTCATATTTGTACTTGTTGTGGAGTGACCTGAGTACATGCATTATGTGGCGGATCCTGGCACCCAACAGGCTGCTGACAGTAACTTTCTCCTTGTTTAGCCTGGTGAGTGGAACATCAGTGTGCCTGACTATAGAGTCACTGATGACTAGTGTGTTGGGTACGTTGTTATGCCTTATGGGCTGTGGTTCAGTGGCACACTGAGTTTGTGGGCTATGTGTCATTTGGGTTGCGTTGGGGGGTGGAGGTTGCTTGCGTTTCTGCTTTAAAGGTCTCTGTTGCTTGAGCAGATTTTTATTGAGAGCCTCTGTGAATGTAGGTGTGTGTTTCGTGTTTCTATGTATCTGTTTTGGTGGTGTAGATTTTGAGGGACTATGTGATGAGTGTGGTGTGGTGCAAGCGTAAACCTTCTTCTCTTGACTGTCTAGTCCAGTCTTGGGTGAAGAGAGCTTTGCTGCCAGTTTGGCTATATAAATGCATCTCTCACAGGTTGTAGTGATGGGTGGTAGGAGGAGAGGGTTGTCTGTGTATATGAGGCAATTGCTGCATTGCCCCAAGATGCCCAGATTCATCAGGTAGACAGGAGAAAACACCAGGAGCTGACCCTTAGACATGCCTGGATAGGTGCTTATTTATTCAGTACTAAAAACTGTTTTCCTCTAGACAAGTGATGAAAGTTGAGTCCTTTATATGTTGAAGGTCCTCCCTTCTGAAGGTGGATAATCATTTCAGTCTTTCATTCAGTTAAGGCTATAGTTAACTAATGACTCCAGGGGTCCTGATAAGTCATATTTTGGACTATTCAGGAGGCATCCTGGGATGTCATCAGGACCTACTGAAGCTATGTTATTGCCTTTAGTGAATGTAGCTAGTACATAATCCCTAGTTATAGTTGGAGGGATTATATTTGAGGATATTTTTGAGGCGATGGTTGGGTAAGCAGGGTTAAAGCTGGAACTGAATTTCCCACTAAAATGTTAGCTATATCACCAGGCTCAGTGAATGTGGCACCATTAACCACAATTTCAGCACAGTGCTGTGTGCTGCTCTTGAGGTTTCTGACATGGCTGAAGAAGGTCTTATGGTTATCTTTTACCTGGGAGGCTATCTTATCCTCAGAGTTGGCTTTGCTCAACCTAATTAGCTCTCTTAGTTGCCTGTTTACTTTGATGAGAGAGTTTCTAACTTTATGGGAATTACCCTTCCTGGTGTTTGCTATAACATTTTTCCTTTTGCTGTATATCCTGTTTAACTTGGGATGCCAACAGAATGGTTTGTTTCTAGGGCTATTCCTGGGTTTATTTCTCATAGGTCCAGCAGCTTCTATGCAGCCATTGATATGGTTTTGCAGAGTTTCTGAGAACAATTCAGCATAAGCTGCTGTGTTCTTTGGGTTTGGAGGAGCATTACATTTTGACATTCCATCACTTAATAAAAGGAAATTTGTCTTGGGATAGTTCCTAACTGTTACTGGTTTTAATTGGATTACAGAGTTTGACTTTTTATTTCAAAGGAGATAGCTTTATGGTCAGACCTTACCTGGGAGGATGAGCCACTGGAGGTGGGGATGGGTGAGTGCAGCTTTTCTCCATGTTTGTAAGCATAAGGTCCAGTATGCTGGAGCCTTTAGTGGGCATATTCATTGTTTGGTCAATGGTGTTTGTATTTACAAAGTCCAGGGATCTCTATACCTGTAAATTTGAGGCCATGTAGGATTCCCAGTCTACAGAGGAGTAAGTAAAGCCTTCCATGGGTAAGGTGTTAATTTGGATGGTAAACATCTCCAGTGTATGAATAGTATGCATTATGAGCTTCTTAAGACATGGAGGGTGACCTATAGCTGATTCTGATATGGTATGGGATTTTGTCTATGGTGGTCTGCACATACAGGAACTCCAGTGCATCATCCTGTTTGACAACTCTAGAGGTATGATTGTTACTGATGTTTATTGAGACACCTCCTACTTTAGCCCTTGTCTGTGCTACTGGTCTAAAACTGTGGAAGGAACTGAAACATTGCAATGCTGGCTTACTTTCTGCAGCTTTAAACCATGTTGACATCTATATTGGTAAGGCTGCACTTACCATCCAGATGGCAAACAAAAAGTCTTCTCACTAGAAACAATGATAAAGATCAGTCATGAGACAAAGAAGGAATCATGTGTGCTGCCAGGATGCAGTTTGCATAGACACTGGTGATAACCCCCATCTGCACTGCTGTGTATCTGGCAGTTTTGAGACTGGTTTCCCTTCCTGTTCTCATACATTTCCTCAGTTGGGGCTCAGGTGAGACCTTCATTACCATAGGTGCCCAGTACTTCAGCGATGTTTGTGATGATATAAAAACACACATAATGCTGACTCTCACCTCTGCTGTCCCATAGATGCTCATCCATATGAAGCAGCATAATGTTGAGAAAATTATGAATTAATGAAGATGAAGCCTGAAACAGACATAATGTTACCCATTTGGTCATTGAAAACTCCCTGCATCTAGGATGGTATGTGCTATATATATATATATTTATATATATATACACACACACATACACATCTTGGTGTCCATAGGGATAGGTGCATTGTGCTGCCTCTTAGATTCAGTATGTGGACAATACATTACTACCAGGTCTTTATTATGTCATGATCTACATAGATGTAGTCAGTTAACTGCTTGGCAGTCAGAGCTAAGATACACAAGATGCAGCATAAAATGGCATCTGTACTGCAGTCTGCCATGATGCCCCACAAGCACAGCGGTAACCAAGGTAAGAGTGAAAATGTATTGGTTAGCAAAGACTTGTCAATGATTATAACATTATTTCTAACATGCAATGCATAAATGCCAGGTGTGTAATATGCTTCCAGACATCGGAGGATCACAGCTGTTTCCTTTCATTTGCATCTCATTACTACCTGATTCAGCTGCAAAACTCCATTTATTTTTCTTACTTCATTCAGTTGACATACAATGTATAGTGTGCGGTGCAGGCTGCTGTACTGCTGTGCAACTTGTATTTCTGAATCACAAACACCTGTGCATAGTCAATAAAACCACAAACTGTTGCCATGTGCTATACAACTTGCTTATGAATTCAAGCCCCAGTCTTAATGCATACAGTAATGAGGGATCAGAACTGAACCTGAGAACTTCAAATTGTAAAAAACTTTTTAGCTGTGCTGCCACTATTTCTGTAATGTCATTTGAATACGGACTAAAAAGGATTGCTTCTGGTATTAATACCTATATCTGTCTTCTAACAATAAGCCTTTCATATTAGTGGGATACAATAATTATGAACCTCTTTACCATTTGTCCAGTCCATGTTTTATATATGTTACTAACAGCTGACACAATCAAGAGGTCATGTGATTTACTCATTACAGTTTGTGCAGTCACACATATAGTGAAATTTATATACTGTAGATCACATATATAGTTCATTTGTGATTCACAGATCTGCAACACAATCAAAGAACACTTCTCCTTGCACAGGCAACCTGATGTGCTGTTGCAAGGTAGGAATTGAGTCTGCCTTATTCCAGTCTTCAGAAACCTTTATTGACTCCTATGGTTTATTAAAAGGGTTAATAAGAGGCATCTCTTGTACTGTCACCATTTCTGAAAATAGTGTACCTGCCTCAGAGCAGGCATTGATAAGTTATAAATGAAGGTCTCAACTACTGCCTAACAGGGATGGAACTTCATGGGTTTAAAATCCATCTGCAGCATGTAATAAAGAGTTATTTCTAGTAGATTAGGGGATGCTGTAATAAAATGATAAAGAATGAATAATATGGAACAATGGAACAGAGTGTCAGGGTTATAAATCTGATTTAGCTGAAGTAGTATTGCAGACAGTAATTTCTCTGGAATTACATCTTCAGACAAATAACACAATGCCAAATAACAGGATTTAAAGTAGTTGCTACCAAGTAGATGCATCCTTCAGAAAAGCTACAGTATAGCAGAATATACTGTATCAGGGAAGTGAGTAGTCTGAAAATGGAGCTAAAGTTAAAACTTGTTGGAAGGTAAGTAAGCAAAAGGCAGGAGATGATACCTTATGCATTGATGAGCCACCAATAGCTGCAAGCACATAATAGAAAAATATCAGATTATAGAAATAACAGGGTCCATACATATGACCTGCACATAATCCATTCTTTAAGTAATGCCATATAATCTGATTCAGCAAGAAGTGGCAAAGTGGGGAATAAAAAAAACAGAGTGCCAGCACTGTAAATAATATTCATTTTCATTAAGAAAGAAAACTGGAAGAACGCAACAAATTCAAGATTTTTAGTAAAAAGTCCCAAAGACATAACATAAGGCGTATTACAAAATGCTTTGATTTAATTACTTATTTTTTCATGTGTTACATCTTAAACTCAAAGGTTAACCTGCTAAATTAATTGTATAGTACTGCAGAGAAGTAAAATTTCATTATTAGCCAGCAAAGCAATGCAGATACAGAAATGCTTCTTTAACAATAAACCCTTAAGGGAGTTAACAAGCCACGTGTCTGGCAGGCTGACTAGAGAAGTGTCTCCTGAGTCAAA
Organism: Protopterus annectens; assembly: GCF_019279795.1. Lineage (NCBI taxonomy): Eukaryota > Metazoa > Chordata > Ceratodontiformes > Protopteridae > Protopterus > Protopterus annectens. The sequence goes on along the minus strand of NC_056739.1, from coordinate 1,640,278,125 downwards.
TGCTAAACTTGTTTACAGTAATGAAGATTTAACATCTTCTGCTGGTTGTTACAGAGAGCAGTGTCTGATCTAAACAGATACGATATTCATCAGTAGAACATGGATCTTCTTAAAGGTCAGCTGGACTGGAAACATGCTGTTTTTCTTTCTCATTTACTGAAAATGTCACAGCTAATATTCATTTTCCACTGAAAAGCAGGATGTCTAAAACTTTAAGAGCACAATGCATATGATTTGTAATATCTATAGCAACCAAGGCAAACAAAATTCAGTTCCCGCATAATCTTTCACCCAAAAAACATGAAGAAGAATGGAATATGTTGGGGAAAGACTGGAAAAGTTACATACCTTCTGATGTTGTTGCTAAGCAGGCAAATGACTCAGCTGAACTCCTCAGAAGGAAACCACAGACATTGTTATGGCTTGCTTTTGAGTTTATACAAGGTGACTAAGGTACCTTCGCTTTATAGCTGTTGTAAGGTAACTGGGACCGAAACAATGATTCAGACATCATTTTAGTGTTTGCTCAAAGGGAAATGTTAAAAACTCAAATAAAAAATGTCACAAAGCAGCAAAGAATTGAAAATGAGTAAGTAAAACAGCTTTAGAATCAGGCATTTTAAAATGCATGCCCGGTTTTAGTCCAAATGTGAGTGGCATGTTGTCAAACACAATGTAAACTTTTAGGAGTAATTCAGAACTGCAAAGGAAAACAAAATTAAAACGTGAAAAAAGACAGAAATTAAAATGAGTGCGGGATCATTGACAGATGTGAGAAAATAAGCGTTATCTGATGTCAAAATGTAGTAGGCGTTGCTCCCTTTAATGTAAATTGAACTTCAGACAGTTTTCAAAAGTAAAAAATATTTGAAAAGTGTGTTGCTTAATGTTGAAATACTGGAGGAGTCTGAAACTGTATCTGATTCTTTTGAACTTGTCTTCTAGCAAATATCATGCTATCCCTGGAATTCAGAAAAAATAATCTCTGCTGGCACTACTTGTACAACAGTGGAATTCATTAGCACAACAGCAATAATCTGAGATTCAGAGACATGATAACACTTGAATGAGCAACAACTCATTAGCTGATCACCATTAACTTTCTAAATTAAATACTGTGCCGTCAGACCCTGATCATGCATGTGTTCTCCCCTATCAGTCAATGTAATGCAGTTGCAGTAGCATCTTCCTAAATTCACACTCTCACATACACCTGCCAGTCCTGGGATAAGGTACAGGGAAGGTTTCCCCTGTTATATCAGAATGTTGTGCCCATCCCTGAGGAAGCAGTGGCTGCCCTTACTAACCACAGTTGGATCCATTTTTCCTGTCAAAAAGAAACAGAAACCAAACATGTATCTACTTCTCCTGAAATTTATTTGGATAGGAATAGTTTACTGGAACTGGCTCAGGGTTTAATTCAGACTAATTCAGGATGCTTCTTGTACACTAGTTTCTGGTAAAAGAAAGAGGGTTGCCTCTTTTCCTGAAGAGATTCGAGATTCTGAATCTGAACAGGAAGATGCACAGGTGAATTTAGAGTTTTGTCCTCAGATTTCTGGTTCATATTCAGAGGAGATCTTATTTTTTATTCTTCCTCTAGGGCTTCTATTTCTCAGACAACTGCTAGAATGTCTGAATGTTTTCAGTCAGAGAACACTGAGGTTTCTCATTCCCCTCAGAAAATACTATGAGTTGTTACAGAAGGATTTTTCAGAAGCTACGCCCATTCCTCCTGTCATGTCTTAGAGGATGTGTGCCTTACTTCTTGAAGTTTTCCTGATAGTCATCCAGCTGTCCCTAAAAATGCAGATAAAATGCATAAAGTTCCTTAGTCCTTCAAATTTTTATACCTTATTTCGAAACCTAACCCAGCACTCCTGTTTTTTTCTCCTTATTAGATATTCAGCCACACAGTTTTTCTACATCAATATCTTACTATCTTTGCCTGATTACATTTGATCTGTATTATTTTATAATGATGTACAAATTGTTTAAGTTGAATGCATCTACAGCATTTCTGTTTATGGAGCTTTTCTCCGCAGGCCTCCACTAAATAACGGTCTTGTTGCCTAGATAGACCTTCCCAACAATAAAGGCAGCAGATAAAATTGTATATAGTGGCTGAAACATCTGTATATTGTACATACTGTTATAATTTCACTTGTTTTATTCTTTCATTAATTAATTTTGTACTTGATTCTTCTGGCCCTCTATATTACTTTAAATGGATGTGTTTTGCTGTGAGTTCTTCCTGGCCTGGACTGTGGCTGGAAATTGTCTTGGACTAGCCTACACACCAGGTTAACAAACAATAAATAAATAAATAAATACAAATAATGTATTTCAAAAGCATACTTTGAGATACAGAAATGGCCTCTGTGTATCGTACAGGAGCTTGACATGGTCATTGAGGTGTGCAGAATGTGTTTTTAGCATGATTCATAAAGTGATTCTTATTAAATAGAATTAAGCACAGTATACTACAGTAGTCAGGGTAGTAACACACCAAAGACTGGATGAATATATTCTGTATGGTTGAATGTGTAATGCAGTGACCACAGTGTCTATGTCATAATCTCATAAACTGTACTTGAAGCACATATAAAGAAAATGACTGAAACAGCAACTAAAAAATATAACCTCCACAAAGGATCAGCTTTTGCACGAGAAAAAAAAGAAGTACAACATGGCCCAACACAACATGGCATCAGTCTTATTGAGTGGAGACAGGACCTACAAGCAGAAAAAACAAAAGCAAATCTGGCTGCAAGACACAAAGGCTCATCACAGCAGATGACAGGTGAGATATAAGGGAAAATTCATCAAGTGCTACGGCAGAATTAATCATAGCAGAAAGCGGGTTCCTATCATATTGTCAAAAACTGACAATGTCGAATAGTGCCATTCATCAAAATTGTTCTTGTGGGATTACAGTACAGTGAGGATCAGTAAATTTGCCCTTTCCTCACTGTAGTGCAGTCTCGGAGTTGGTATATATAATTAGCGGGGGGGGGGCACAGCTCCCCACAAGAACAGTTTTAATGAACGGCACTCAGCACTTTCAATGTTTTAGCCATTTGATATTGTTAGTTTTTGATTATGTGATATAGACCCACAGAAAACAGATGTTTTCCTGCTTCAAATGTTGCCAGGAGTTTCATGGACATATCTTAGTAATTTAATATTTTGCATATATTTGTCTGGGTTGGTCTGCAATTAATGGTGATCTTAAGGCTTGTGAGCTCTTTTCAAAGTGATGCACTTTGTGAATGGGTCATTGTTTTGGAGGTTTGTAAAGATTTTGTGAAGAGTCAGTATTAGTCTATGTTATTCAACACTTTCTGGGTGTCCATTGATTAAATTATTATCTCTGCTCCTCACCTCTACGTCCAGCAATTTATCATTTATCTTAATATGTTTACCATTTGCTTGAACAGCTTGAGTGACTGAGGCCATCTTCTCTTCACATGCTGATATCCTTGTCTCAGAAATCACCATCCTTTTAACAATGTTAATCAGGGTAGGGTTCACATCTGTAATCTGGTCTGACAAATGCTGAACAGCTTGGCGGAGAGGTAGTAGAGCAGCTTTTAGGTTATCCAGTGCAAAAGTTTGGCCCAATTTGGTTTTAGTGGCTCTATTTCTTTTGTCTTCTTTATTTAACAGTCTAGGCCTTTTGTAATTATTGTACTTCTCCGGAGTTTGAAGTGCAGAGAATTTGGTTTTAGTACTTTGCAGATCCACAGAGTCTATTTCTTTGGCCATATTCCTGATGATATCTGTTCTCAGTATTATGAAGAGGTCTCTTTAAGGAGAAAAAAACAAGTCAATATTTATATTTAACTTGCAGGAAAAGGTAGTTTATTAGCAGAGGTCATACCATGTGGTCACTCATTACCAGTGGAGCTGCAATAAGAAGGAAAGTCAGTAGTCTCCTAGTTCTTCTAGTGTATACAACTATTTTATTGAAAAAAAACTGCTCTTGATATGGTAGAATTATTTGAAATATAGACATGAAAGATTAGAACCTTGTGTGCCAGTAAATTTAAAGCTGATTAATGAGATTTAGAAGAGCTGTGCTGAAAGGATGTCTACACCACAGCGGTCATAGTAATTCGCCCAAACATTTTTAGAGTTAATACCAATATGAGTGAATTAAATAACTTGGTAAGATAATCAAAAGCTGTTATTTTTTCTTTCCAACAACTGGGCACTGGTACAGGTTTTCTCTAAGACTTCTTCTAAGGCTGAGTTAGTTCACTTAGCATTGAAGAAGTTTGCTTGCAAAGTCTGAAATTTGCCTTTATGTTTTCTGCTAAACATATGCCAGGTAGATCAGGTTTGGCAGCAGATAGTTTGTCTCACTTTCAATCCTGCAGGTTTCAGGCATCAGTGCCAAAGGCATAGGAACAAATTGTCATTATTCCTGAGAAGGTTTGAAAACTTTGCAGTCAGAAGCAGTTTGGCTAGGTCAGCAGTCATGCTTGGCTGCAACAAGAAAGGAGTATAGTTCAGCTGTTGATGATTTTATTTCTTTTGTTCAGGAGTTGCCTAATCAGGATAGGGTGTGGTGCCTTATCCTAATAGCCAGAGATGAGCATTACAGATTGAGTCATATTAACTGTCACCATCTCTTTCGATTCAGTGCCACACTCCTCCTGCCTTTTTCAACACTCATGCCTGACTGTCTGGCTGTTACAGATCTTCACTCACACAATCCATCTGCCTCTTTGCTGGAAGCCCTCATTTGCTCTTGCCTTCTTCCTGTCTATCCCAAATCTTCTTCATTAGATTGTCTTCTGTATTTCAGCAGATGTGCCTGAACCACTGTAATCTGTTCTCTTTGATCTTTTCTGCAATTGGAACTACTTTGGCTTCTGCTCTTATGTCCTCATTTTTTCATCTGCCCCATAGTGTGCATCCTATCTCCCTTATCAGGCACTTCATTTCTATCACCTCTAGCTTTCTCATCTGCTCTGCCTTTACTGCACAGGATTCTGTACCATCCAGTAGTCCTAGTTGCACCACTGTTTTGTGAACCTTACTCTTCAGCTTCTTTGTCATTCTTCTATCATACACTACATCTAACACTCTGTGCTAGTTGGCCGCAGCCCATCTGATTCCAGATTTGACCTCTTTATTTAGACTTCCCTTCTCCTCAACCACCTCTTCCAGATACTTGAAGCTATTAACCTGTTTCACTGTCTTCCCTTCTATTTCAGTTGTCAGCTTCTTCTGATTTCCCCAGTTTGCTGCACAAATATTTCAAGCACAGGCATTAATGACCTTCTAGCTTGCCAATATACCAGAACACTTGTTCCCATAATAAGTATCAAGGCTGTTCTTAAAAATATCTAAACTAGTATGTGTTTTAATGTAATTTGGTAGTCCGTTCCATGCATCAGCTACTCTGTCAGAGAACCGGTTAGTACATTTCTCATTCCTATAGAATCTCCTAAATAAGTTGACTGATGATTCTCTAGTACATTTTGTTAACCCCAAACATTCACAGAGGTAGTTGTCACTAAATGCCCTATATGCCTGAATAAGATTTCCTCTTAGATATCTGTAAGATAAACTGTACAAGTTCAGATATTTTAGTCTTTCATAATAACTTAAATTTTCACATCCATGGATGCCCTTGGTATATTTCCATTGTACTCTTTCCAGTTTACTCATGCTTGTTTTCTTATAGGGTTTCTATATTGCTATTTCATACTCAAATTTGGGCCTAATGTAACTAACAAGCAATGACTTTTTTATTTTTGATTTCCTACAATTTATAAATCTTTTTATACAACCTATAGTTCTATAACTATCATTAACCAATTGGTTGATATGATTAGAAAAACTCATAGCTGAATCTTCCCATGAGTCTACAGTTTCAATCACTGTGTACTGTAATAAATACTCGCCTTTCAATTTATGCCTAACAAGTCTCATATGCTTAGTTTTTGATGTATTTTTTTAGCATATTATTCTCCTGTGCCCAAAAGGTCAATTTAGTCAAGTTATTTTGTAGACATGCCTTATCTGAGACACATGTAATCTGTTACTCAGTTTCAGGTCGTCTGCATTTAGACTGTAGAACACCTCAGATGAAAAAGTAAGGTTTGAAAGATACAATCTAAACAAGTATGTGCCTAGGACAGAACCCTGTGGGACACCCTAACTAACTGTAGCCAAGGATTTCACCTGTCCAGTTGCTGTATGAAACTTGCCATGTCCTATTTGTAAGCCACGCAGCTATCCATCTTATCAAGAGTACATCAATACCTAGTTGTACAAATTTATTGATCAGTGTTATGTCTATGAGCCTGCCAAAAGCTGAAGTTAAATCTATATAAATTACATCACAGCACAATTTGTCATTCATAGCTGTTATTATATTATTATAGAACATCACGTTACAGGTGGTAATAGATCCGTTTTCAACATATGCATGCTGATATATGGTTTCAAGTCCCAATCTATCCACTTCTGACAATAACTTATCCAGTATTTCATTCTCCATTATTTTTCCACAGCATGAAAGTAGACTTAAGGGTCTGTATGACTCAGTGTTTGTCCTACTCCCCTTTCCCTTAAAAACAGGTTTAATAAGCACATGCCTCCAATCTTGAGGAATCTCTCTATATTTATATGACCAAGTGAATAACAGATATAATGGTACTCTAAGTTCTTGCTGAAGTGTTCTCAGGTCATTGTTACTAATTCATAGGTTCAGAGGTAGGTACTAGGCTATCGGCCCAAGGGCCTAAGTAAGCCTAGCCAACAAGGTTTCCTGGCTTACACCACCCAAGAAAGTTAATTTCATGTGCCCCTGTCGAGCAGAGCCACATAAGTGATCCCTGGGGTGCATTTCCTATTTCCCATCCACTCATCAAGATTTTTATTGAAGAGTGCTAATGAGGAACTTTGCTTAACATAGATGGGTAGCTTGTTCCAGAGTGTGGGAAGTCTCTGGGACAGGAATCTATCCCTCCAGCATGTCCTGTTTATTGTGGTGACAAGGTTTAGGTCCCTAGAGCATGGAGCTTGGAGGGACTGGGATTTCTTTAGGTGTAGCATGTTCAATAGCTCTGGGTTTAACATAGCTTTATATGTTAGGCAGAGATCTCCTCAGAGTAGGCGATATGCTACAGAGTAAAGCTAGAGTTTTTTGAGACGGTCAGTGTAGGGCATCTGTTTGAGACCAGTAATCCTCTTTGTGAGGTACTTCTGTAGCCTTTCCAGCTGCTGCAGATGTCTTGTGAGGTACAATCCAAAAGGGGCGTTGTACTCTATAATGGGTCTAATGAGTGCCGAGTAGAGGGGAACAACCTGGACGAGAACCCTTTTGTGATGAGGTGTGCCACATAGAAGGATTTCCTGACTACTGTGGCAATGTGATTATCAAAGAGAATACAGTCCACCTGGGTCCCAAGGTCTCTTATCACACATTCAGCATTAAGCAGAATGGCATTTATGTGGTAGTTCATGTGTACAGAGATTTTACCAAAGGGAATGACAATGCACTTTTTGGCATTGAGCTTGAGGCCATGCCTCTGACAACAGGCATCTGTCTCAGTGAGGCCCTTCTGCAGGATGTCCACATCATTTGGGGACTTGATTATGGCTCCTAGTTTGCAGTCATCTGGGAACTTCATTAGCCAGAGGCCTTCTGTGTTAGCCTGTACATCAGAGAAGAGATACCAAACAGGAGAGGTCCCAGGACTGAACCTTGTGGTACTCCAATTGTCACTAGTTTGAAGTCAGATTTGGAGGTTGCAACTTTTACAGCGTGGGTTCTGTCAGTGAGCCAGTTGGCAATCCATCTTGTGATGTAGGGATTTATACCTAGTTTAGTGAGTTTAGCTATAATTCCAGAATGGGGAATGGTGTTGAAAGCCTTGACGAGGTCAAGATAGGCTGTGTGAACCACCTTACCCTCATCTACGACTTTGGTGACTGCCTTAAAGAAGTTGATCAGGTTCAGGAGGCATGATCTGCCTTTCACAAACCCGAACTGGGTGGGGTCCAGAGTTTGGAGGTTACCAAGGTCTTTGTTTAATAGTCCCATGATGATATGTTCCATGGCCTTGCAGACCAGGTTCGCAGGCTAATAGGGTGATAGTTCCCAGGATCAGTGTTGGCTCTCCCTTTGTGGAGTGGGATAACTCTTGCTGTGTGCCATTTAGTGGGTACAAAGCCTGATGTGAGACTATGATTGAACATGGTGCTTAGGTGGGGAGCCAGTTCGTACTGAAGTTCATGTAAAACGCAGCTGTCCGGTCCCATGGATGCTGTGTCTTTGGTTTTAGAGAGTGCAGCTTTTACCTGCATAGATGTGATTACAGGGACTCTGCATTCTTCCTGTATAGATATGGGCCCTTTAGGGGGTGAGAAGGGATTAAAGTTAGCACTGAACCTATCTGCCAGGCATACCTCTCAACCTGGAAACATCAAAAATCTGGACAAAGGCCCATGAAAAATAGGTACAAATCTGTACACTGATTAACATAACATTTGCATACATAATTATGTAACCCCACCCACTGAATGGAATTGTGGGATGCTAAGCAAATTCCTGCAGTACACCTAAATCAGAGCCTGCCCTATTTGAATCAGTTTGCTTTATAATGGTATTCACAGATAGAAACTGAAAAAAAAATGTTAAATCCATCTTACTGTAAGTACTATTAGTATCCATATCATACCGGCAGTAATGGATAGCATTGCTGTATTTCGCATTCTAACAGTGCAACCAAGAAAACTTGACTTATTCATTCAATTAATAACCAGTTTTTCAGGTTCCAATGACTTAGATTCCCCTTAAAATGCTGACAGGCTCCCAAAAGTTTCTTGTTAGGCATGTTTCTGACCTCCTAAGTGGGCTAAGTAAATATTAACAGTTTCTAGTGCCTGTTGGGTGGGGGAGCATTTGTCAGTGCAGAATGTTAGTTTGCAGAACAGTAGTGATGGTGTGTGAAAATACAGTGGTAGAGAATATGTTGTGAAGTATATTAAGCTGCATTTAAATAAAAGATGGACAGCATCACTATTGCATTCATGATTAAGGACTGTTTATTAGTGCATGTTAAGAAAATATGGGGACAAGTTTATTAATATGTCTTCCAGCCCAGAGCACTGGAACTACATACATACAATGCAATGAAATATCAAGGTACAATAAATATTAAATTTTAATTTCATCTAATCCCTTTGTTAAATATGTTGATGCTGTACGCTACAGTTCCCTTGATACTGGTACTGAAACTCAAATAAAAACCTGACGTTTCAAAAAGAACAGACTTACATTGTTGCAGCAACAGTACATAGCAAAGGTAGCTATAAGGCAGAAGTGTGCCATTATTTTGGTACATTGCATAAGTAATTATAAGGCAAAAATAAAAGACATAACTGTAACACCGACATCAATTTTTAAGTATTCTAGTAATACATTACATTCTGGAAACTGAGTTAGGGTTACTACAGTTCCATTTACCTGACAGATGGCGCCAATAAATACAAAAAGAAAAATAAATAAACACATACATAATATACACCGTAACAAAACTTAAATAAATAAACACATACATAATATACGCCGTAAAAAAACTTTCAAAACTCTGCTCAAACTTGAAGACAGTAGTTATAATTACAAAATACGGTACATTCCTACTTCAGAATTGTGGGCCACTGTATTGTGATGCCCTACACATAATTCCTGCCTTGAAGAATACTACTGCCATACTGACAAGTGCCATATTCCAGTCGTGTTGTTAATAAAATTTAAATAATCCTGCTCCTGCAGCATCATGCATCAAGGAAAACATGGGAGTGAACCATTTTCCAATATTGTGCTGGTCCTGTCTATAATGCATGCTTGCTCGAGCTAGAAATAGAAAATTATACCCAAATCACTTAAAGCAGTCCAGGCAGCTAACGTCCCAAATCCGATGATCACACACTCACTGACACACATCACATCATTCATACAAAATTGGCGCTAGCTATATATAACTAATTATTTTACAACAAAACGAAATTCAAGTGTTACACTGTCAGCTGAAGATTCTGCTGCACTGCTTAGTGCTTATGCATACATAACACGCTTTTTTTTTTTTTAAAACTGTTTTTACTTACCCAGAGGTTGTGCTACCGGAGAAGCCAGAGAAAGTACATTTTCTCAATTCTCATCCTTCCGGCTGTGTGGACTCCAGACATAGCATGGGTGGTGGTACTAGCTGTTGGATGAGTGGACTGTTTGCTGACTCTGTTGCTGCAACAGATATTGATGTTGAAGCCAAGTTGATCTTAAATGATAGAAACGTTCGTGAACAGCGGCTCCAATTAGCTCCATGCTGCTGCTGCCTGCTTGGTGCTTGCTGGTATTCCAGTTGAAAACAGTCTGCCTGTGTCTGATAGGCTGCAGTCTGCCTTACGAGTCTGATGTCATTACGCATGTCTCTGCACACTGATGCTGTTGCAGGATGCATGGTGACATCAGTCAAAGTTTAAAGCTGTATTACAAAAAAAAAAATGTAAAAAAATTGGGAATTAAAAGGGCCACTCGGGGATTTGTGACACCCCAATATTTTGCTCTCAAAACCGGTAAATACCGAGGAATTCAGTATGGTTGAGAGGTCTGCTGCCAGGATTTTAACAATATCAGTTGGTTCTGTAGTTTTCATGCTGTTGTGCTGTAACTCAGAGCAGATCTGGACGTTGCCATTGAGATTCTTGTCATAGCTATAGAATGCTTTGTGGTTGCCTTTAGACTCAGTGGTGATTTTGTTTTCGTAGCTAGCTTTGGAGGATCTTATTAGGGATCTCAGCTTCTTACTGAGGCTGACCAGGGAGCTCCTCCACTCATGGGATTTTACTCTCCTCCCTGTGCTTTGTTTGGATCCAGTTTGTGCAGTCTTTTTCAATATAATCTGATTCAAGTATCTGGGGTTACCTGAATGTCACTAGGACTACTTACCACCCCTTTTGTGGAGCCAAACTGTTTTGCATAAGATTTTGTAAATATAGTTATAATCTGTTGTGTCTGAGAATAAATTTTAAAAACTGCACACAATTTATCAATTTGTCTTTACTCCTTCCACATCTTATGTATCTATAAAAAGGTTTCCTATTATGCTCAATATCTTTACATACATTTTCTTAAAATTGTTCTTGACCTTGTCTCACACTATGCTTAATCTGTTTGTTCAGCTTGTTTATTTGAGTTTTCAAAGTTTGTAGTTCATCCTCTCTCCCATTTCTTATATATTTTTTGTCTCTCACCTTAATCAGATATCTTGTTCTTATGGAAATATATCCATCTGATTTTGTATTCCTAGATCCTGATGTTAAAGATTTTAATGATTGTTTGCACTCAATTTCTCTTTCAAAACATTCACATTGCATCTGCAGTTTTTCCACTGAAGACCTCACTCCAGTTAGTTTTCCATAGTGGCTGTTTTGCTTCCATGTAATCTGTTATTAACTTTCTGTGCACTGGTTTAGATTTCAGTTTGGCAGAATTATCTAGCAACAAATTAACGTCTATAACCCCATGATCTCTGCAAATCAGTGGTGGTAAAACTTGATTTGAAGTTACAGTCATTTCTTTGGGAACACACACAATGTCTAGTATATTCCGTTCCCTGGTAGTTTTTTTTACAATCTGAATCAATTGTTCCTGAATATACACTGTGAATAATTTCCTTACTAACATTGTAGAATCAATATTATTTAATTCTGTTTCTGGTAAATTTAAGTCCCCAGCTAATATTATTCTCCCTTCCTGTGTTTCATGCAAGAAATATATGAATTCCTCTATATCATCTGCACTTGACTTTGGTGCTCTATACACTCCAACATTTGTTATATTTTCCAGGGTTGTCTTTATTGTCACAGTTACACAGTCTATAATGTTGGCGTTATCACTGAAGATGTAATAATCACAGGTCGCATAGCTATTGCCACTGTTGCTTGCCAGGTCAGGATATAACAAGCGAGCATCATGGGTTCTTGTTCAAGCAGCTTTAATGTATGCAAACACATCATAAATGAGATTAAGCAACTTTAACTTATAAAAAGATTACCTGTCATACACATGGATGTGGCTGCACCTTCAAAATGGCACTGAAGCTAACACATGTGTGGTATTTATATGCACACACAGATCTTGGAAATGCTTCTTAAAGGTACAGCATACCTGCTATTCTACATCCTCCCTCTTTGTGAAAATGCATTAGATATTGTCACTGAAATTAATGAATTTGCATTTTACACAGAAATAATTTTCATTATGAAATTATACAAAGCGAGATAAATATATACAACTTCATCTAAGTTGCTATGTATTTCACACTAGTCTTTGAAATGTGACCATATCATGAGACGTAGAATTTGGGCTCTGGTTTAGCAACTGGGATGGTCTCTGCTGACTGTTCAATCTTAGGAATACAGAAATCATCTAGTGGAACAGTATCAGGAGTCAAGACACATTGTGAAGCAGAAATATCATCTATATTGCTCAGAGTTAGAGTCTTTATCACAGGCATGATACTATGATATCGGTTCTGCTACAAGAAGATGTCTGCAATTTCTCCTGTACTCCACACCCTCAGAATTAACAAAAAGGATCTCAGCTCTGAACAAATACTCATCACTTCACTAATCTGGTCGAAAGCATTTGTTGTTTGTATCCTCATTGTCTCTCCTTTATACAACAGATGAATAAATCTGCTCAACTTGACATAGCTGGACTTTTGAAAAGAACACTTTCTAGATAACTGGGCTTTGATTGCTTGGTTGTTCTTAGCTTTAGGCATCAATAAATTAGAACTGATAGGCAATGTTGTTCTAATTTGCCTAGATAGAAGTCTCTGAGCAGGTGAACCAAGTATATCATCATGGGGTATGTTCTGAGATTGAGTAAGTTCAAAAAAAATCAGTGTTATTATGCTTTGACTTCTCAAGTAATTGCTTTGCACTCTCTACTGCACATTCAGCAAGTCCATCAGATTGCGGATACTCTGGACTACTAGTAACATGTACGAAGTTCCATTCTCTGGCAACTTTCTGAAACAACTGACTGGTGAATTGCATACCATTGTCAGAGATTAATTTCTGTGGACTGCCATGGACTGAGAAATGGTGGTTCAGCTTAGTAATGACTGTAGTAGAAGTTAAATTAGGTAGTAAATCAATCTCAAACCAATTTAAAAAAGAATATACCAGTACTAAGTAATGCTGATTGTTCCACGTGACTATGTCAGTAGCTACAATTGACCAAAGTAGATCAGGAATCTGACTTAGCTGAAGTGGCTGTCTTTACAAATGCACTTTAGTACTATTACATACTGAACAGGAAGAAAGCACTCTATGAATGTCTTTCGCTAGAGAAGTCCAACATACTAGACCTCTTGCTCTTCTTAGTAGATCTGGAACTCATTTGACCACGATGCAAAATATGGATATATACTTATGATAAGGAAGCACTAACAACAATTTTAGGATTTTTGAAAATAATGTCTCTTCCATCAACAACTCATCTCTGTAGGGAAAGTATGATTGCACCTCTGGTGGTACACTTGATTGTTTTGATGGCCATCCAAAACTGATATAGTGATAATATCCTAGGATGCCTTCTAAGTAGCATGAAACATGACCTATAAGGGCCTCTGGAATTGCTATTTAACTGTTGCCTCCAAACAGGCTTTGTGCCTCATAAATGGAGAAAAGCAACAATCACCCCTCTGCACAAAGGTGGGCCATCTACAGACCTGGAAACTACAGACCCATAAGTTTCACTTGTCTTAAATGTAAAGCCATGGAAATAATTATTATGGAGATGATCAAGAGAGATATAGTAAACCTCCAGACACTGAACCCAACCCAGTTTGGCTTCGTCAAGGACAAATCATGCCTACTCAACCTGGTGGACTTCTTTGAGCAGGTCACCAAAGCAATGGATGAGGCAAAATCATTCACACTGCCTACCTTGACCTGGCCAAGGCATTTGACACAATACATTACTCGGGCATTGTAGGCAAACTCAAAAGGTAAGGTATAGACCTGTATGTCACCCAGTGGATAGCCAACTGGCTCACAGACAGGAACCAGGAAGCTAGAACTGGGGAGTCCACCTCTACAAAGAGGCCAGTCACAAGTGGAGTCTCTCAGAGATCAGTCATAGGACCACTCCTTTTTGGCATTTACTTCTTAGAAGTCAAGGCCAATGTCAGTGGTCTCTGGCTGACTAAATTTTCAGATGATAGCAAATTAGGAGCTGTCATTGAATCTTGCACTTACACAAATGTTATCCAGGAGGGGCTGACACAGACAAACAGGTGTCAGAGTCGTGGACTAAAACTAAATGCCAAGAAATGCATAATAGTACCCATTGGGAAGTCATCCATCCCTGGTAACTATCATACTGAAAACACACCCCTTAGAGTTGACCCAGTAGTCAGGGACTTAAGGACACACATAGATAGTAATGTAGCCTTTGATCATCATGTGTCTACAATGGTGAGGAAATCATTCTATGTTGCATATCTTATAAACAAAGGTATGGCATCTAAGTCCAAGGAAATCATTGTTCCATTGTATTCGGCATTCATCAGACCTTTCATTGAGTACAATGCCCCCTTTGGTATGTACCTAACCAGGCATATCCAACAACTGGAAAGTCCACAGAGGTTCCTCACTAAAAGAATACAGGGTATAGGTAATATGTCCTATGCAGACCACCTCAAGGCCTTATCCCTGTATTCTGTCTCCTACGGCCTTTTGAGGGGAGATCTATGCCTGGCATACAGAGCAATGTGAAACCCCACTCTCATGGACCTCCTGTATATCCACAAAACAAACAGCACCAGAACTTCCCATTCTAAAGACTTAAACCTTGCCTGTGATATAAATAGGATCTGCTGGAGAGATAGGTATGTATCCCAGAGACTACCCCCTCTATGGAACACGTTCTCCATCCATGTGAAGCAGAGTTCCTCCTTAATCCAATTCAAGTGCAGCTTGGAAAATTGGATGGAAACCAGAAATTCATCCCTGGTTTGGCACCAATGTCTGATACAAACAGGCAACCTGTAAATGGTTCATCTACCAGGCCCAAGCTTACACTTATCAAGGGTATCAGAATTTGTCAGAGATTTGGGTTGTATGGCTAGGCTTAAAAAGGCCCTTGTGGTCATTAGCCTAATAAACACCTATGAACCTATTGAGCTTCTGGAAAACTGGATCAGTCGTATGATCTCTTAGCTCATCAAGTTTTGTGGTAGAAACATTATGCACTTCCATGACATCAGAATCAAAATCCTCTGCATGAAGCTGTTCTGTTATATTTCTATGTGCTCTGGTTAAAGTATCAGCCAGAAAAACGTCTGCCTTTCATATAGACCATTTTGTAGTTGTACTTTTGCAATTTGAGCATCATTCTTTGCAATCTTACTGGAGCTAAATGCATAGGCTTCTTTAAAATTGGGACCAAAGGTTGATGATCAGTTTCAATCTGGATTTCTTGACCATAGATATACTTATGAAACTTGCAACATGCAAACACTATTGCCAAAAGTTCTCTCAATTTCAGCTTACTGCATCTCAGTCTGGGTAAATATTCTAGATGTGTAGGCTACTGGCTTGTCTTCTTGGAGTATAACTATATCTAAACCAAATTTTGAAGCATCGCAGGAAATAGTTACTGGTTTGTTGACATCATAGTATCTTAATATTGGGTGGTGGGGGTAGCAATTTTCTGCTTAAGAACTTCAAATGTTCTCTGGTGCTTGTCTAGCCATGACCAAGTAAAGTTTTTTTTGTGTGAGCTCTCTCAAAGATGCTGTCAACTCACTGTAATCTGGTATAAACTTGCCTAAGTAATTGACCATACTAAGAAAATGCTGTAGAGCTTGCACATTATCTGGGGCTGGCATCTCAAGAATGGCTACTTGCTTGGACAGGTCTAGTCTCAGGCCCATACTTGTAAACAAATGGCCTACATATGTAACTCCTGGTAGTTGGAATTTGCACTTCAGAGGATTGAGCTTCAAGTTTACTTCACGTGCTCTGTCTAGAACTCTCTTTTAAGATTTCTGTCATACTCTACGTCACCATTGCATCTGACCAATATATCATCTACTATTATGGCACTTGGATAGCCCCCAAAAATTTGCTCCATTGCACCCTGGAAGACTTCACTTGCAGAATTTACTCCAAATGGCATCCTGAGGAATCTATATCTTCCAAATGGGGTACTGAATATATTCAGTAATAAACATTTGCAATCAAGCATCAGTTGCCAAAATGAACTCTTTACATCTAAGACAGAAAGAACAGTAGCATTCGGCATCAGGAATCCAACCTCTTTGACTGTATGCATAGGATGGTGCAGTCTCTTCAATGCTTTATTCAAATCTCTTGGGTCAATACATATTCTGATTTCATTTGAGCCTTTTTATGAGCTGCTACCATGGACAGCACTCATTCAGTAGGTTCTGTAAATGGACAAATTACACCTTGTTGCACCATTTTGTCCAGCTGAGGTTTGACCTCATGCAGCATAGCTATCATAACTCATC
This sequence comes from Protopterus annectens, assembly GCF_019279795.1. Taxonomy (NCBI): domain Eukaryota; kingdom Metazoa; phylum Chordata; order Ceratodontiformes; family Protopteridae; genus Protopterus; species Protopterus annectens. The sequence continues at coordinate 1,640,261,551 of NC_056739.1, read as the reverse complement.
TTGCTGGTTTGACCACTGGACTGATTTATGGGTCTAATTTCATGGAATAGACAACTGGAAGTTTGCCCGATCTGTCATTAAAAACATCAGCAGACCCTGAAAAAATAGCATTAGTGAAGCTGGAACTAGGACATGTGCTTATCTGATGAACTTCTTTGGTAAAAGAAAGCAGATTCATTTTCAAACTGTCTCTGAGACCCAATAATGACTGCACAGGTCTTCAAACCACATAGAACAATAGGCTATAACAGCTCTTAGCCACATAAAATGAAAGCACTACTGAGCCTTCAGTTTGAATCTCTTCACCTTCATAAGCTATAAGTTTCACACAACTAGTCACATTTAGTTGTTCACCTGCTCTGACCTTTGCAAAAGTATCTGCAGACAACATTACACTTTGAACAAGTGTCTACTTTAAGTTCGGTGGATTTACCATTGATCCTGACAATACAAAACACTTCATTTCTTGTCAACAAATCTACTACATCAATCTTTTCACCAATTACTGATACACCATCTACATAGAAAACAGACTGTTGCACGTCTATTTGATTAACTTGCTTTTCAGAGTGACCCTTTTTTGTAACAGTGTGAGGCTTATTTGATTTACAAAATCTTTGAAAATGGTTCCATTTCTTACACTTATGACATTGCTGACCAAATGCCTTGCACTTTTTTCTTTTGGATTCATAGTCAGCACCACAATTATGACAGTTAACAATAAAGCTTGATTTGGATTTTGCTGATTCGCTCTTATGCTGTACTGAGCAATGTTTGTTTGCACTGAACATGCTCCTTTAACTGAACTGTTCTTGGAATGTGCTAGAAGACTACAGGTTTTACCTAGAAGTCCCACAGGGGCTGCTGCTGCCATGTACTTAGGCCAGTTTTGCCTGCCGCATGTTGCATGCTGTTTACATGAGCTGTGGAGCCTACTGAAACCATGCTCTTATCACTAGCAAGCACATTTGTGTGCCTTTCTGTAACTTCATGAATCTGACAAATCTCAATGGCTTTACTCAGCATTAAATCACTGTCATGAAGCAAAATCTCTCACAACAACATTAATAATGTTGCACACAAGTCTGTCCTTTATTAACTCATCCTTTAAATCACCAAACCTACATGTTTTAGCTTTGTTTCTCAAGTTAGTAATATAAGCTGCAAATGTTTCCCCTTGCTTTTGATCTCTCATGTAAAACAAATGCCTCTCTAGTGTAACATTAATCTGAAGATTACATCTCTCTGAATTTGTGCTTTAAACACTCTGGGTCTTTCCTTGATTCAGCCTGCACAACAATGTGACAAGTTTCTCCTTCACCTTCATACACTGCTGGCACATAGACAAATGAACACTCTCTTTCAATATCTTCTGTCCCTGCTAGGTTCAGCAAAATGGATACCCTGATATGTGTATCTTTATCAGAATAATCTGCTTGTATAAATATATTGTATTCTTGCCCAAATATTCTCCATTTTTCTGCAATGTTCTGATCAAACACAAGTGATTGTGGATTGCGAAATCCATCTGCCATATTGATATATCTTAGTGAAAACTCTTGCAAATATGCACAAACACACACACACTTGTACATACACATATACATGTGCTTGAAATTTATGCCAGTACTTGTAACAAGACAATGAGCCTCTGTTTAACTGAATTTCACAAAATGTTTCCTAGGCACTGCAACACTTTGAAATCTGTTTACTGTAAAGCTACTTGCTTTGAAATTATTTTTTTACCATATGAGCCATTCATCCTGTAAAGGCAAAATGCTAAAGTCATTTATTATCATTATTTTACTGTACGAGCCTTTGTCTTGTAATCGCTTTAATGCCAAAGCCATTTATCAACATTTTACTGCCAAAGTCATTTATCATAATTTAAAAAAACATTTTGAACAATTGCATAGAGCGATTAAGCTGAGCAATAGAAGCTGAGGGCAAGAACTATTTCGAAGTAACTGTACTTTAAGAATGCACTATCTTAAAGCAATGGCACTTTACGAATGATCTGTTTCAAAGTAATTGCGATTTGCGAATAAGCTATCTTGAATTAATGGCAATTTGTGAATGAACTGTTTTGGAGTAATAGCACTTTATGAATAAACTGTTTTGAAGTAATGGCACTTTGTGAATAAACTTTTTGAAGTAATGCAGTTTGCTAATGTATTGGGCAAAAGAAGCTCATAGTGAGAAACAGCTCAAAATAACTACACTTTGAGAATAAACAGTACATAGCACACCATAATCTAACCAAAATGGCTGCACTTTGCCAAACAACTCTGTATAGTGTGAGAGGCTTCATACACTGCTGGCATATAGACAAATTAACACTCTATTTCAATATCTTCTGTCCCTGCTAGGTTCAGCAAAATGAATGCCCTGATATGTGCATCTTTATCAGAATAAGCTGCTAGTATAAATATATTGTATTCTTGCCCACATATTCTCCATTCTATGAACAGACACACCCAGGCACAATAAAACTTTCAAAATGGCTACACTTGACTGCACTTCATGAAACAGTTGCACTTTGCACACAATAAACTCTTTGGAATTAATGCACAGCAATAAGCACACACTTTAAGCACTTTTAGACACTTTGAGATACTTTGCTTCAAACATCTTTAGCTATGCTATTTAAGGCTCCAATCAGTGTGAAGTAGCAATTTGTACCAAGCACAGTAATTCACCCAAAACACATACAGTCACCTTTGCTTTATTTATACTCAGTGTGCCCTTTTCTGCCCTTTCTATTACAGTCGTTTCGCTCATTGAATCTCTTAATGTGCCTTTTTATGACCTTGTGCTATATTTATTTTGCTCATTTAATCTATTTTTATGCCCATTGTACTTTCATGTGCTCCTTTTAACTCTAAACATGCTCATTTTACTTTTAAACATACTCATTTTACAGTTCTGAGGCAATTTTGAACCCTTTATGTACTTTCCTAATGCTTATTTTATCAAATAATTCAGTTTCAAACATTTTGTCTGATTAACTAGCTCTCTTCTATTTCATGATTGCTTAATAAACTTTCCTGTGCTGTTTGTTTGCTTAACAATATGTTTTGTGCCCTTGTATTGTTAAGCAAACAAATGTTTAACCTCGTTCAATAACTAAATCATTCATGTATGTTCTCTTTGCCTTTAACTTGCCTCTGGCCCTTTTTCACTCTTGCTTCTTTTAGTTTGTCTTCACCAATACTTCTGCACCTTATGGCTCTGAAGAATAGTCTTTACAATCCCAGTTCTGACACCATGTTGCTCGCCAGATCAGGATAAAACAAGCGAGCATCATGGGTTCTTGTTCAAGCACCTTTATGTATGCAAATACATCATAAATGAAATTAAGTAAACACATTAGCTATCATACACATAGATGTTAACATTCTTGCTGCACCTTCAAAATGGCACTGAAGCTAACGTGTTTGGTATTTATATGCACAAACAGATCTTGGAAATGTTTCTTAAAGGTACAACATACCTGATATTCTAGAGCCACTGTCTTATCTGTACTTAGTTGTATACCATGTGCCTTCAATTTTGCATTCCATTCCCTATCCTTTGTTGTAGTTCTTGCTCATAATCTGCCTGTAATCCCACATCATCTGCACTCAGCAACTTTGTTGATCTGTCCCCTCCTACTTGTTTGATAATGTAGTCCATCATCAATATGAACAGCAGTGGGCTCAGAGCTGAACTCTTCTGCACACCCACTTACACTGGGAGCCCCCCTGTGAGATTGATCAATGTTCATAGTTAAGTCACTGGGTCTTTGTGCATAGTCTACATTGGGACTTTGAACCACTGCAATACTGCCCAGATCAGCCATTTTGGGACCTGGTCATATGCTTTCTCCCAGTCTAGAAATGCCCAGTTGGACTCCCTCCTAATGTCTAGTTTCTTCTCAGCTATATGTCTCACGGCAAACATTGGGTCAGTTGTTCTGCATCTTGATCTGAATCTGAACTGCTCATCTCCCATATTACTTTCTGCTACTCTGCTTATCCATTTATCAATCACCCTCTCCAGAACTTTCATGCATGTGACAGGAGTTTGATACCTCTGCACTGCCCACAGCTGTGGCTGCCCCCTTTAATCTTGTACACTGGCACAAGTGTGCTAGTTCTCCAGTCATCTGGGATACACCTGTCCATTCTACTATAAGCACCCTCAGGAGCCATTTCTTCCCTATCTCACCCAGCATCTTTATCAATTCTGCTTTGATCTCATCTCCGCCTGCTGCTTACCCTGACTTTATTTTCTTTGTGCTATTCTTACTTCTTCTAGGATGGGCTACTCTTCTTCTCTAATAGGTGTCTGTGTCACTGACAGTACAGCTTCTGTTGGGTTTTCCTCATTCAGAAGCTACTGAAAATACTCCTTCCATCTGCCTTTGATGTCCTGTGGACTGCTGAGCAGGTTGTTTGTGGCATCCCTTGTAAAGGTTTCTGACTATCTTTATCTTTCTGTCTTTGTCTTGCAACCTGATAGTTTCTTTGTGCCACCTACTGAGTCACTTTCCAGAAGCTGGTAGAGTGACTTTGATACCCTGTTCTTTGCTATTGGAACTCCTTTCTTAGCTTCTACTTTAGCCAACCAATATTCCTTCCTAGCCTGGTCTGTCTTTTCTATCTCACACTTTTTCCTATGCTCCTCCTTTCTTTGACTTCCTGGACTTCTGCATTTCACCACCGGCCTACATTATGTACCTTATTTCCATACCTGGCTTGGCCACATAGCTGTTCTGTAGTCCTCACACATGCTGTTTTGAGGTGCTGCCATTCTTCTTCAACTCTGCCTATTTCCTCCTCTTCTTGGGCTGCTACAACCCTGAGTAATTCCTTGAACTGTTGTAGTTTTAATCCATTCAGCTTCCATGTCTTCAGCCTCATGTCTGTTGACCTTAGATCCTTCTCTGACCACTACATGCAGCTGATTGTGGCAACCAGTAGTTTATGCTTTGGGGCAACTGTTTCACAGGGAATGACTTTGCAATCACCGATTCTATGGCAGCCCCCTTTCCATAATTGGAGGAATCCACCTGAGTTGCATATTGACTATTCTTGTATGCAGTCTTGTAATTGTCTCTTTCTGAAGCATGTGTTGGCTACTATCAAGCCATTTGCCAGACAGAAGTCTAGAATGGCCTGTCCTTCTTTATTCCTGTTGCACCACCTCTTGTGGAACCAGGCAGTCCTCATATCCTGTTCTGTCTCTCCCAGTATATGCATTAAAGTCAACCATTATCAACATCAATTCATTTTGTCTTGCTTTATCTAGTAGCTCCTGCAACTACTGTATGAATGCATGCTTTTCCTCACTATCACAACCCTGTTGTGGGGCATAGGCTGAGATTATGAATACTGCCCTATCCTTATACTGGAGTCTGATTGCCATGAGTCTGTCACTAATTCTGATGATATCCCTCACTATCTTTTAAAGCCACTCTATCACCATAATTTCCACACCATTTCTAGTGTGTCCTCCGCCTGAGTAGTAGACTGACTTCCAAGCTGTGTCTTTGCTGCATTGCCTTTATATCTTGTCTTTTGGATACACAGGATGCCCAGCCACCTCTATGCCATCATCTTCCAAGCTCCATCCTTTCTGGGAATCTACATAGCAATTCCTAGTTCATGTTTTGCAGATTGATTTGTTTTACATCCAGCTTTTGTTCAACAGAGCTATCCCAGATAACCCAGTCTGGGCAACTGGACACTGGCCAGCCAGCAGCTTATTGTTCCAGGGCTGCTGAGCTTTATGCCAGGCACATACTGGCCAAAAGGGGCACATACACCCCCCCCACCATTAGCATGGGTTCCTGGCATAGGCTGGAGTAGGCCAGGTCCTAACCCCCTTATCACCGGCAAATACCCATGCCCATTTGGTGACATTAGTCAACATGATTGAATCACCTAGATCCATACCAAATCATCTAGAGCCATATTTTGCACCACTGACTGGCTAGCCCTGTCACAGCATGCAGTCTGTGGTCTGTGTTCTCCTATCTTGAAAATATTGCTCACCACAGTAGATGCCCAAAGCAATTGGTTTATGCAAATCTTCACCCTATAGGGCACCATTTAGAGTCTGTACTGCTGCCCACAGCTCCATTCATTAGTGAGTTTCAGATGAAAATACTCAGCATGTTTTGGAGGTGGGAAGAACCCCACAGAGTCACAGGGAGAACATGCAAATTCCAAACAGGAATTGGCCAGAGATCAGGCTCGAACCTTGTACCTTGTACATGGGTGGAGAATTTAACCACTATTCCCACTGGTCTCTTCTCCATTTTTCCTCTGTGCTTTTGTTTTTCACTGTTCAACTAATACAGTGTGATTTCTATCTCTGGAAAACTTGTTACATTATGTCACAGCCAAAGCTTATTGACTGTTTTTTTCTTAACACTGTTGCATTGATGATGCAGTGATTGGACCCCAATTTCCAACCACCTTCTGTTCTCTACAGTTAAACTATCTTAACTCCATCCCTATACTTTTCATAACCTATCTCTGCTTACAAACAATCAGAATATAACCCAATAGCAATTCCCCTGAAATTAGCACCTCAAACCCACTCACTTAAAGTACCACAACCCAGCATGTTTTTAGAGGTTATACTGTTGTAGCTACAACTACTTTTGTCATAATAGCATTTTATAGTCTGATTTACATATCATACAAAATGATTTAGACTTTACTAGTGTAATTCCTCAGCATATTAGCACTTTTTATCAACCACCGTATCTCCCCACTAAGTATAAACAGTCCTACAAACCCATACTCACTACGCCAACATTTGCCAAGCCTATCACTTAACACAGTACCCACAGTCTCCCAACAAACTTTCTTAGACTTTTCAGTCACAGATATCTTTAATCTAAGCATAGAAATTAAAAAAAAAAAAAAAACTAAAACACAAATGTTTTTGGCTACATATTTTTTTCATAAAAATTTCCTGGCCCACCCAACAGCAAAAAAAAAAAAAAAAAAAAAAAAAAACTAAAAAACTAACAGCACAGTATTAAATGTACCTTCTCCACCAAATATCAGCCTTATAAGTATGTGCAGCACAATAAAAGACATACATGCTTTGATTGTCACATATTACCCAGACATAGTCATAGCTACAGAAACCTTGGTGAAAAAAACACACAAATGCCAAAGAAATTACCCCACTTGTTTTTAATATAAGTAGGCCTTATAAAACTAATAAACAGGCATGACGAATTGCTATCAGCTACAAGAATTATTTAAACATTACCCCATATACACACAAGATACCACAATTTAATAATGCAGAACTGCTTATACCTCAATAATAGGAAACATCTTTATTTAGCAGCCATATATATCCCACCAGGTAAAAACATGACCACTGTTGAAATATTCTGTGCTGGATATCCCACCATATCCAACATAAAACAATAATACTAGGAGACCTAAATATAGCCTGGCAGCTTATCAATAGCAACACCCCATCTGATTCATAAACATATATGGCTTTACACAGTTAATACATCATTTAGTAGAGTCCACAAAAGCACTGGTAGGCAATCAAACTTAAGACTGGATTCATATTAATAGACTTAGATGTAACTTTCCAGACAGCCGACCTACTTATGCAGTCAGAATTTATAATATCCAAAATAAACATAACATTTTCAACCAAGTTCAAAACTCAACAAACTTTGACAAAGACAGTTTTATCAAAACTTTAACAGAATATAATGGGAAAATAGTAAAATGTTATGCCCTTAAACTTTGCTGTCACACACTTCAAGAAGATATTCTTAAAATTCTAAATAACCTTGCTCCAGCAAGTACCGAAAGGGTCAAATCCAAAACTGCAACATTGCTAACAAAGGAAACTAAGAAACCAGTAATATAACATGATAAAGCCTGGAAAAGTGGTAAAAAATAGAATACAAAATACCTTTCACTTAAGGAATAGGACAGAATACCTAATAAAATGTGACAAACAGACTTATAACATCCCCCAAAATAAACATCAAAACAATTCAGAATTAGTCTAGACATCCATAAATACAATTTTACGTCCATGCATCTAACAATACTATTGATTCCATTCCTACACAGTTGATAAATTATTTTATACTGACATAATTTCCCTAACAAACATTAATACCTCCACTACTCTCTCAGTACCTGTGGTCACTGGTAAATATCCTCACTATTTGACTTTAGCCCAGGGCCTTCCTTCACCATTAAAAAACTCTTACATAAGCTAAATATACTATCCTAGCTGCTGACCATCTCCCCTCAGATTACTTAAAATGGCAGCAGATGCAATTGTTTTTCCAGTTTCCATACTGATAAATATACTATATCGAAAAATAAGTTCACTTCATCTGGAAAAAATGCTTTACACGAATGAGGCACAATCACATTCACATATACAGAGTTTAATAGCTGCAGGCCCATTGAAATCCCCTTCCCACATTAAAAATACATAAAAAATGTACCCATGCTCAGCTTCTACATTATGTAAATTCTAGTAATCTTCTCTTGGAAATGTTACATGGTTTCAGACCTCAACACAGCCATCCACTGTCCCCTTCATTTCACTAACACTATAAACCAGCAGAGGAACAGTTGTAAACTACATCAACCCTGTTCCTAGACTTTTCCAAAGCATTTAACATTGTATCTCACCAATATTTACTCATTGAACTGTCTTCTACAGCTCTCTGGCAATTTCCCCTTACATGGTTCCTTAGTTATCTATTTGGAAGGCAGCAAGCAGTCAAATTATAACACAACTTCTGTATGTACAGCCGCTACAATATCCAAGCTGCAAGAAGTCACTCAAATGTCTTTCTCTGTAATAGAAACCTGGATGAAAAAAATTCAAACCTGCTTCTCAAACCCAGTTAAGCAACACTGATGCCCTTCACCCCCAAAATTAGCTCAATCAAAAGCAATCTTTATTAGTTACGTCTGCAAATAATACTAAAATTGAAGTAGTACCATATATTAAATTACTGGGCAGTAGCATAGCAGGGCTGGGGTGAAGGGAGCAGCTGCCCATGCCACAAGGTGTTAGAAGATACAATCCTGAAGTGCAGTTCCTGCATTCTTCTGTTTTCACAAAAAGCAATTTCAGCTCACTAGAACTTTATGTGTGTAGTAAGCTGTAGCAAGCCAGTTGTTACAGTTTAAAATAGAACAAATTATATTTATTGGTTCTTCCATTGAAGGGTGCAGGGAGAGGTGTGTATTTGACTGTCTTGGTGAGCCAGTCGACAGGACTGGAACAGACATTTCCACTCTTCTAGTGAAGGGCTGTAGCAAGGAGGGGGCATTTGCCTAGCTTTGAACTACCAGCAGATCTCTTTTTTTTTTTTTTTTGCTTTTCAAATCAAAAGTTGTTAGGGGGGTAGGGTTCTACTTTGGAGGACATCCCTAAGTGCTATAAAAGTCAGTCTACATATTCTTCAAACAATTATAAAGACCACAAAAAATGTGATTCCCTTTAATGGGACAAACAGTACCTTATGGACCCAGCAAGAAAAACCCTAGCCTCATCCTATTTGCTGACAACCCTCTTACATGTGTTACCTATCCTTACAAACCTAAGCAGTACACTAAAATCTAGACTAGCTTCCTGTTACAATAAGGTAGCTAAATTTGTTACCAACACTGTGCACTGAACCCAACAATGACAAGCCTTAAAACAAATACATTGGCTAGAACTTAAAGACTACCTAACATATTCTCAGCTAGTTATGGAATACAAACTGATATATTATCCTGAAAAAAATGCCTTGCATTAAAATATATATTATACCATGACCCCCCCCCAAAACGTGCACGCTGATTGGCCAGAGTGCCCGTTGTAAATCGAGTTATACTAATGGAAAAAGGTCCGTGCCGGACTTTTCCATTAGTATAACTCATTTTTAAACACTGTCTGCTATGTTAAATGGGTTTAACATAGCGAGACAGCTTTAAAATAAGCAACGGAGATCTCCGTTGCTTATTTTAAAGCTGTCTCATATGTTAAACCCATTTAACATAGCAAGTGTTTAAAAACGGAGAAAGCAAGATCTCCTTGCTTTTTAGTGTCTCGCTATGTTAAATGAGTTTAACATAGCGAGACAGTTTAAAATAAGCAACGGAGATGTCCGTTGCTTATTTTAAAACTGTCTCGCTATGTTAAACTCATTTAACATAGCGAGACATAAAAGCAATGGAGATCTTGCTTTCTCCGTTGCTTTTGCCAACTCTGATGTACTGCGCAGGCGCAGTACATCAGAACTGCCGCGGATGCCAGACATCTGCGGAAGGGCAGTAAACAGGCATTATACTATGCCATTATTTAAGAAAAGTAATAGTTTCTTTTCTTAAATAATGTCATATATAGCAATAACTCACTTCTGGGTGTGGGTAATGCTAAATTTACCACGGTTGGCTTTGTTTGGTCCCTTAGCCTCGGGACCAAACCACGCCAACCGTGGGTAAATTTAGCATTACCCACACCCAGGAGTGGGTTATTGCTATATTATTACCCTACTTTCCTACACGAGACCTCCTTTCTAGTAATACATTTCTACTAAGCAAAATAAGGCAACAATTCATTGGGGACTCTCTATAGTTATGCTACATCTCTAAACTCTGGAATACCATCCCTACATAAGTAAAATTGACTAACAAATTCTAAAGGTATAAAATGCAGCTCAAACAGTACCTTACCCAATCCCAATCATGCTCATACTCATCACCAGGTTAAGACGTTTAGTGAAAACACAAACTTCTCATTACCTATCCCTAACTTTTTCCCCCTCACATAATTCAGTCAACACACCCCCTAACAACTTTCCCTCCTTCACTTGATTCAATACACCCCTATCCACTCCCACATAAAACACTTGAGTTATTTTTCTCATTTTCTATCTACGCCCATCCACTGTTCTACCTCTCTCATGCATTCTCTATATCCTTAAGTTCTAAAACTTTCAGGTACACCAATTTGGAGCAGGCAGCTTAGATAGAACTAATCTCATACCATGCTTTCTCATTCAAAAAATATTACCTCTGTCCTCCTATACAATACTAATATCTCCCCTCTTACATAATTTTATAACTTACTTCTTAACTATACTCTTCATTACATGTCCTGATCACTTTACCTTTCTCTATTGAAATCTAAGAACACTAAACTTCTTTACAACAATGTTTTTCCTTCTAAAATTCATTTACCTCCAACAAGAATTTAGGATTACCAGAACAGTATAGACTTAGACATATCGATGTAAATACATTACTATATATACCTGTCTACTAACAATGTTTGTTATGTCTGAGAAATGTAACTGTTGCTTTTACCAAAAAACTGTCTGAATTTCATTTGTTAATATAAATGTATTGTGATGGAGCTTTATTTCCCTGGGCATCTGCTGAAAATGGGCTCTGCCCAGTTGGACTTTCGCAGTTAACAAAGAAATATTAATAGGAAATGGGTATTGTTCAGGACTGATGGTCTTCACTTGAGCTATACTGGTTTAGATTTATTTAATGTGCATATTTCTTTATTGCTGAAGGAATTAGTGGAAGGATATTAGGAGTTATTATGTGAGAATGAGACTTACTTATTTTAGGAAGGAAGGGGGGGATAGACTGTCATTTTTTAGTCTTATGGACATTGTTTGAGGCATTTGACTCTATGAAGGGAGGCCCTCTTTCCTCCTTTCCTTATATGGATCTATTTTGGGGTAAGTGGTAGTCCACTGCTGTAGGTCTCTGATTTTATTCGCTTATTATGTGGTCATTAACTTTATTTTTTTGGCTCCCTATTGAAATATCAGCACTTGAAATACAGAGTAAACAGAAAACCCACACACTCCCAAACTTATACATACCAAATCTGAGATCGCTATACCCTGGAGAAAAAGGCATATTCCAAAGAAATGTCATCTTGGGCTTATTATATGTAAGTCCAGTCTTTTGGCTATTCAGTCTCCACATTTTGGGACATGCTGTAGCAGGTCCCAACATTTCAAGTTGTTACTGAATTTTTTGTTGCATAAAATGTGATCATACTGTCCTTACTAGTGTGGTTGTTTTTTTTTTTTTTTTTTTTTTTGGAACAGGGTACAAATATCATTCTGTATTCTTGAATACCCTGTACATTTACATCTTTTAAAGTGTTTGTGGTGAATACATTATTACATTTTTGCGTTACACAGATAGTAGCAGGTCCTCAGATGCATTACAATGGAAAACAACATATATGTGGCTAATATGTTAACTATGCTCTTCACATTAAGGAAAAAGCATGGCTTGCATGCATGCATATGTGCACATATGACAGTATACATATATGTATCTGTCTAGTACATGAAGACATATACTGAGCCAAACACCATATACAGTAATGTAAGTGTCATTCTTTGAATGCTGCCTCTTATGATTAAAGAGTGGGACACATATAGCTGAGTCTGAAATGTTTCTCTCAGGGGTGAATTTGTCAAGATTGCACTCATTTTTTGTTTTTCACTAGTGGTGCAAGTTGAGGCCAGTATATGCTATGCTGATTTTTGAATCACATACCCATTTTACTCATAAATCATAGGTTCATAGGTTAGTACTAAGCTAACTGCCCTTGTGAGCCATTTTAAGCCTAGCCACTTATCCCTCGTGAGACTCAAACCCTGCACCTTGTATTTGTAAGGCAAATACCTTAACCATTAGGCCACCCTACCAACCAGTTAATGATCCTCTTCTTGTTTACTGTGCGGTAAAATATCATTTGGTGTGCAGTAATTACACAATGCCTATGAAATGGGCTGGTGTAATTTATTGTTAACCAATTCACTAGTACTATGCAATGTACACCATGTCTCTTAATGTTTCCACTGTCATCTTGTCTACCAAAACTGCACATAACAAATTACTTTTTAAAAGGATACATTTGGGCTAATTTTTTTCTCCTTATAGGAAAGATTGACAGATATATGTTTAATGAAATGTTGCATGTATGAATTTGGCAGCAAATCGATAACTGTTTTGCTTCACATTAAACAATATATGTTTGATTTTTTTTTACTCGTGACAATGTGGGGAAAATGAAGCACTAACATTTGTCTTCATTGCGAAATCTGTAGCCACCAAGGGGAATATCTGTTGATGGGATAATGTCAGATTTTATTGATTGTTGTACCACATCAGCCAAGAATGAAAAAAGTACTGAGAAATGAAGGATACCAGGAAAAAAGAAAAGACAAAAAAAACAGAAATTCCTTTTAATAAAATGTACAGTTATTGATGTGATTATGCATATATGCCCAAGAGGAGATGTTGTCTTGTGGCTTAGAAAACATACCAACAATGAAGGTTCAAGGAACTCAACACTAGAAGAAAGACAGCACCAAAAACTGTTCCCAGAACAAACCAAGATCCACGAATATGTCACAAAGAACTTCTTTTATTGAAATGCAAAACGAAGGTTGTGCGCTTTCATCTACCCAATGTAGATTTCATCAGAACACCGTGTTCTGATGAAATCTACATTGGGTAGATGAAAGCGCTCAACCTTCGTTTTGTATTTCAATAAAAGAAGTTCTTTGTGACATATTCGTGGATCGTGGTTTGTTCTGGGAACAGTTTTTGGTGTGACATATTCGTGGATCGTGGTTTGTTCTGGGAACAGTTTTTGGTGCTGGCTTAGAAAACATGACAGAAAAGACCAGGATCAGCAGTGCTTAGACATCTTGCACATTCTGTTGGAATGACCTGCTTGGGTGCCAGGGCTGGCCATTGTTCAACTGGTGCCCCCCCACCACCCGATGCCCCCATCCTGGTCTACCTACATCATGTAGATTAGTGGAAAAGTGCCCCTGCTAGAGTGGCACCCTAGGCTGCTGCCTAGTTGGCCTTTGCCTAAGGCCGGTTATGTTGAGTGCTGATCCTTGCTCCATATGGAAATTACTACAGTAAAAGAATGAATATCCTGTTAGGGCTGTTCAACATTTGTTGAAAGTGGGTCAGCCAATACATCATGTGTCTGTGCCAAAATTGGCAGCCATCATTCCTGAAACTCCTGAATGGAAGACAAACTTAGATAAAAAGATCAAATGCTAGATTCAGAAAAAGAAAAATACATAATGCATTCAGTGGAGGGAGGAGAAGCAGGTGATAAATGAATAAAATATTGTGTACATTAGTATATTAATTGAACAAACAGCCAGTAAATGATGACAATAACATGAAAAAAAGGAAATATAGGTCTATCAATTAAAACGGAGTAGTAGTGAAATAAACTGCAGACTTAATAAATTGCATAACTTACTAATGGAATACTATATACCATAAATGACTAAAGAGTCAATACCAGTTCCATATTATTTATTAAACAGAATGGGGACATAAAAGGCAAAGAAAAAAAAACTTTGCATGGAGTATGAAACCTTGAACCCACATGAAATAAACATAAACACACTACTACTATGCCAAAAAATATACAGATTCCAACCATGTGACTGGTAAAATATAATAATAAATATATTATGGAATACTGAAATTGATTTTCTAATAAAATATAATGTTATTGCAGTTTAAATATCATTATTGTCTCATATAAATCACACACACACACACACACACACACACACACACACACACACACACACACACACACACACACATATATCTACATCTATATGTATGCATGTATTTATAAAAATATATGTTTGTGTGTGTGAATAACTGACTACAATTATGTAACATAAATGTCCATAACACTGCTGTCCAACTAAATATTTAAAATATGTATATTTGTTATTGCTATATATAAATAAATGGTTCTTATAAGTGCAAGTGATTCTCTAGTCAATCTCTGAACTGAATTACTTAAGTATTACACCTGATTCATATTTGTTTTTCGAAGTAACTGTTCTTTAGAATAAATACTAAATAAATAATATGTAAGGGCATGAAAAAAATATTCATGACTGACATAGATTACAATTAATAACCTAACAAACTCAATACCTTTGAATTGATGACAAATTGCCAGTGAGTTATCCAATAATGCTACTAGAGCATGATGACTCCCTTAGGTAAGTGCTAGGCTAGCTGCCCTTGGGGGCCATTTTAAGCATAGCTAATTTTCCTTAGTGAGAATCAGACTCTGTACTTTGTGTTTGTGAGGTTAACACCTTAACCATTATACCAACCACAACCCCCACTGCATTGTGCAACTGGAAAATCTTTTGAGTGGGAACCAACATTTCACAAGTGAAGCTATGTTCTGTAAGCTGTAAGAAGCCAAGATGCAAACTATTACTCTGTGGAACAATAATGGAAAAAAAAAAACACCGAGATTAAAGGACAGATTTTCTGTACTGATTTTGTAACTTAAGTGTTGACAGCCATCATGAACCAAAACTGACATTAGTATATCAGAGTTTACATTACCATGCATTTCTGAAAGATACAATGTCTAGAACTAAATGTCTGACATGATCTAATGACTTTGCTATTGAATATCTTGACAGAAAGGCACAGAATATATAGAAACAACTAATAATGTGATCCAGAAGCTGGTGTCCCTTTAAAATGTGGACATTTGGGAAATATGCTAGTAATCATCATTAGAAAATGATAAACAAAGGAAAGTCTTTCTTTCTCTGTTTGTTTTCTTTCTTTATATATATATATATATATATATATATATATATGTCCTCTGAACCGCTGGATAAATAGTGAACACAACAAGGTTGAGCAAGAGAAGCAACACTTGCAGGCTACATGGTAAGAGCTTAATTAACGTGATAAATATTGAATAAAGAAGTAACCAATCATGTTACTTCAACCAACCAAATACAACCAAAATACATCAGTTCTATAAATGGTATGCTCCGAGACTGTGTCAACAACAGTTTAATTTATTCACTACCTAAGTGTAATTACCTGTATAAAAGTATATAATACAAAAGAATACTAAAGTGAACAAAGACAAAGGGACATAATTAAGGAACGTCAGTGAGATATCTGTGTGGTACCTGAATCAGAAAACAAACCTGGGATAAAAACGTACAACTAACAGGATAAGGCAAAGCATTTAAATAACAAAAAATTACTGGTAATAGAGGAAGAAAGTCCATTAACTGCTTCAATAATAAAGCAGTAAATGCATCAGTAGCCTAAATGTTTATTAGCAAGGAATGAAGCATTCAAGACGAAAGGTCAGACTGATGCAATTATGTTTGCATCTCAAACTAATTTATGAGCAGCAGGCCAGGCTGTGTGATGTTACAGTTTCAGGCACATCATCATCATCATCATCCTCATCATCATCACCATCACCACCATCATCATCACCATCATCACCATCACCATCATTAAGTATTATTATTACCATCATTATTTTCTAAGCCACAAATCAGGTGACACATGCAGCAGTAATACCCACTTTAACATTTGAAGCATTCTTAGCACGTTTCTTCTTATAAGAGGAGTTAATTCGATGCTTTGTGAACATTACACACTGAAGGAGAAGTAATAGAAATAAAAACATGCCAGTGAGAAAGACTGCAAAACTGGATAGTAAAAGTAACAGTACATTAGATATTAAAAAATGCCCATTTGTTCCAGTCTCCTTCAATAAACACACCTCAAACCGAATGATGTTTGACATTTATTAAACTTCCATAAACATAACTTCATTAACCAATATTATTTATTAATCACAACATTGACATAGTATAGCTGATATTAATCACAGCGTAAACATTCATATAACTGTTAGCTAGGGCAGCATGACCTCACTCACCCTGACCTAGTAAGCAGCATCCAGTGGCGGCTGGTGACTTCAAATCAAAGGGGGGCTGCAGGAGCCAGCTGAATGGGTGGGGTCAAGGGGATGGGGTGTGGCCAACCAGAAAGGGGAGGAGCTATGCTCAAAACCACAAAAACTAACTTTAATTAAATACACTCCCCTGGGTGGCATGGCAAACCATCATTATGAGAGTCCAATCAAGACAAAAATAAGTGTAGAAGAATAAAAATATTTCAATGCATTGGCTGCATGACAGCTTACTTAATATCTAGATGGAAACAAAAGGTTGTGAGGCATGAAAAAATAAATTACTTTTTAAATACATTACTGGAATGCCAGTCAAAATCAAGTACAAGCAAAACCAGAAGCACTCAACTCAAATCACTTCTCCTTGCACTGCAGTTCTAATTATAATTTATATTCAGCTTTATTAAAGTGCCAAGTAAATTGCTGAAAGTAGAAACCTCTGTGATGCCCCCACTTGTAAAAATGTTTCTTATCCAAAAAAGAGCTGCTGCCTGACAACTATCTACTTGTTTCATGGGGAAAATATGTAAGTAAAAAATGAAAAGCAAACAAGAAACAAGCTCAAGATACATTGCTTAAAGGATTACTGTACAGATTATGGACCACACATGAGTTTAGTTTATGGGTAAAGTCTGTAGAGATGACTGGAAGTCTCCAACAAGTGTAATGAGCTTTTTAAAATAATGGAATCCTGTCCTTTAATACCCAAGGCTTATACATTATCTAGTCAAGTATTCTCTGCATGGCAACAACAGAAAGGCTTTCAATGTTGGCAATTCTTTAACAGTATGCTTATTA
Source organism: Protopterus annectens (assembly GCF_019279795.1). Taxonomy (NCBI): domain Eukaryota; kingdom Metazoa; phylum Chordata; order Ceratodontiformes; family Protopteridae; genus Protopterus; species Protopterus annectens. Next base: position 1,640,243,914 of record NC_056739.1, on the reverse strand, counting down.
AAGCTTACTTGCATCTTATGATCTCAGACAAGCTTACATTATGGTCATTAAAGCATTGCTACTTAAACACAGAGCAACAGGCACTTTGAGTAATAAGCATTAATCAACAGTACAAAAATATGACAGAAACCAGACCTTTCTGCAAAATCAAGGACAGATGAAAAGCCACTGTAGTACTTGTGTCTACCTTGGATGGGGGGGGGGGGGACACTGCACATTTACACTGCATAACTACTCCTTGCCTTGCTTGGACACATCCAGAGTCAGTACATGGTGGAGTGGGGTGCAACAAGTATGTCACAATTTGAAATGCGTCTGGCTGACTGTGATGGCCCTGACACATGTCATACCTCTCAACTTCAGAGCAAGAAATCTGGACAAAGCCATACACAGAAGTGGGACAAATGCCCACAAATAAGGACAATTTTTAAATATTGCTCTAATAAACTTAGAAAGATAATAGAATAGGTCTTGCATTAGTATTACTTTTCTGAAGGGTATAAAATCTGAAACTCAAATGTCTGCCATTATTTTCTAACTTCCGTCTTTAGTGATTTGTCACTAATTTGCCAAAAAACACAATTTTATGAAAAATGGACCAAATGTGATGCAAAAATATAAAATAGCCACAAAATACAGCTGGGAACCTGTCAAAGAAGGGACACTTTAATATTAGTACTGCTAACTTGAGCAGCTGACAAAATAAAAGAATCTACATGCATTTCAAGTAATCTATAACTTTGATTATTACAGTTATTTCTTAATTGTAAACCCTCCATGTTTTCTTCCAAAATTGCTATTTTGTGGAGGGATCATTAAAGAGCAACATTTTAAGCCAAAATCGGAGACAGTTGAGAGGTTGGCTATGCCTAAGTCTATAAAGCAATTTATTTGCATGTACCTCTCAACCTGTTAATGCAGTAAATCTGAACAAGGCCAAATATACTGGGGGAACATATAAACAGTACTAAAAATTGCTCTTGTATAAATTGAGACAGTTGATAGAATAACAGTTCTTACTTTAGCATGCATTTTTCTGAAGGTTATGAAGTCTGAAACTCAGCGTATCATTATTTAGTGACTTAATTTCTAAATGATTTGCCAGAAAACTACAAATTTTATGAAGAACAAACCAAAAATAAGAAGCAAAAATCTATTCATTCTTTGAAAATCTGGACAGTTGGGAGGTATATTTCAGCTGGGACTGTCTGAGTTTGCTGCCCTTCCCTCCTGACAAAATCACGGTTGAAGAGCCTCTGCAGCCATTCCTATGAACCATTACTTGGCTATTTCACTCCATTTACCATAAACACTAATGTGCATACTCCTTTACTTGTATGATGAGTTGGACTTCATTTGAAAGTTTTATTTTGTATTTTACAGCACAAACACTAAGTCATCTACTAAACAAAGCGATGCAGTCTCACAATGAAAACTTAGCATTAAAACTTCTCCGCTCTTGAAACTCACATTCATTGAAACAGCATTGAAACCCACATTCAAAGAAAATACATTTTGCCAGTGGCAGATACAGATTAATTTTGGGCTGTTTTCAAATCATAGGCCCCTTGCATATGAAACATACATGTGCTCTTTGATACACCTTCCTCATTGTACTAAATTATATTCCTTGTACACTATATTACAGTTGTTAGAGGGAGTTTTAAATTTGTTTAAACATTTTTCCAGTAAACAATGAAACAAAATGCATGCACCCATAATGACAAAACTGCCCAGTTCAGAACATTTATCATAAAAGTCTACTCAGACTTCCGCAGTCCACCATTATCAGTAAATATGCACAATTCTACAGTCCACCATTATCAGTAAAAATGCACAATTCTACAGTCCATTATCAGTAAATATGCAGAATTCTACAGTCCATTATCAGTAAATATGCAGAATTCTACAGTCCATTATCAGTAAATATGCACTATTCTACAGTCCATTATCAGTAAATATGCACTATCTCTGAAGAAGTAAAAGTCATCTAAATAATTCCACATTAAAGAAATCTGTAACTAATGAAGAGGTTGCTGCTAGCAAACACCTTTATATTTCATGGTTTCATCGAAAAATAAAGTGCCTGTTGCCCCTCAGGAATAAATTGCCTATATTACATTAAAAAATGATAAGCTAGTAATATTGCAAGAGGAAATGGATGGCAAACTGATAACGAACTCATAGTTAGTATCTTCACCAAGGAGAACATTCTCAGTACAGCAGCATCCACCCCTTGTGGGAGTAGAACCCACAGCCTTCTGCATCAAAGACAAGTACACAACTTGTTGTGCTATTAACAAGGCAAACCAACTTCACTTAAGCAGCACTAAACTTCTGTTCGCCTGCAGCTCTCAGCACCTTGTAAAATCTACTCAATACTCAACTTTGCAGCACAGGAAAACTGGAAAAAGCCAAAATGTATTGGGGGGGGTCAAAAGCCCAAAAACCAGGGACACAAACATTGCTTGTATAATCTTGGAAAGTTGCTAGAACCACACATTTTACTGCCAAGCTCCCTGTGCAAAACAGAGCAACATACCACTACGCCAAATCAGCTGCTTTGTAAAAGAGGAAGACTGAAACTTAAATGGCTATCATTTAGTGAATTCAGTTCTCACCATAGCTGTCAACCTCTTAGTACAAAACATCTGGACAAACCCAGTAATGAGAGAATACAGCCCTCAAACATTCAGTGAATTCAGTTCTTGCCATAGCTGTCAACCTTAGCACAAAAGACCTGGACGAAGCCAATAATGAGGGAATGCAGTCCCAAAAATAGGGACAAATTTCAAATATTCATCTTATAAACTTAGAAAATTGCTAGAATAAAAGGTTGTGTTACTATGTATTTTCTGAAGAACATGAAGTCTGAAATTCAAATGCCCGTCAATTTTACTGCTGACAGAATAAAAACAAATTTCAGCAGAGACCCAGGGAGACATACTGCAGACACGTCTTTGTAAAATGACAGGGCACCAGAGCAAATCCACACAAACACAGGGCGGAAATGCAGACTCCACACAGAAGGCACCCCAGCCAAGAATCAAACCAGAAAACCTATAGCTGTGAGGCAACAATACTACCACTGCACCATCGAATATGCAAAGACTTAAACATTCAGAAACCTGAAGTCTGAAATTCAAATGCCTGACAATTTTATTTAACATTTGTTAATCAGGACAGTCTGACTTGGAACAAAAAAAAATTCAGCAGAGGCCCAGGAAGAAATAATGCAGACATGTCTTTGTAACATGGGAGGACATAAAAGCAAACCCACACAAACACAGGGAGAAGATAAAGACCCCACAAAGAAGGCACCCCAGCCAAGATACAAACTTGAGAACCTGCAGCTGTGAGGCAACAATGCTACAACTGCCCCATCAAATATCAAGCATTACAACATTTACAAACCACAGATATTATGAGGAACAGATCAGATCAAACATGAGGCAAAAATCTGCAGTTTTTTTTTTCACAAATGGTGGTGGGTAGGGAATTAAGGTCTTTAAAACCTGCATACAAGGTACAGGATTCAAGCCTGAGGTATTCCCTACCACACACACAAACATCTGTAGTAGCAAACCACAAGAACTAAATATACTGTACTGGGTGCCAAACAGTTGTCATGAGAGTCCAATCAAGACAAAATGAAGTGTAGAAGAATAAAAATATTTCAATGCATTGGCTGCATGACAGCTTAATATCTAGATGGAAACAAAAAAGGTTGTTAGGCATGAAGAAATAAATTACTTTTTTTTAAATACATTAATGGAATGTCAGTCAAAATCAAGTACAAGAAAAACAAGCAGCACTCAACTCAAACCACTTCTTGCACTGCAGTTCTAATTATAATTTATATTCAGCTTTATTAAAGTAACATGCTGAAAGTAGAAATCTCTGATTCCCCCACTTGTAAAAATGTTCCTTATCCAAAAAAAGACCTGCTGCCTAACAACTACTTGTTTCATGGGGAAAACATGATCAAATTAAAAAATGAAAAGCAAACAAGAAATAAGCTCAAGATACATTGCTTAAAAGGATTACTGTACAGGTTATAGACCACACGATTGGCATTCGGTTTATGGTTAAAGCCTGCAGAGATGACTGTAAGTCTCCAAGTGTAATGAGACTCTTAAAATAATGTAATTCTGTCCTTTATTACAAATACTGGCATATGCATTTCGATACCCAAGGCTTATACATTATCTAGTTAAGTATTCTCTACATGGCAACAGAAAGGCTTTCAATGTTGGCAATTCTTTAACAGCATGCTTATTAAAGCTTACTTGCATCTTGCAATCTCAGCCAAGCTTACCTGATGGTCATTAAGGTATTGCTACTTAAACACAGAGCAACATGCACTTTGAGTAATAAGCATAAATGAACAGTACAAAAAATATGACAGAAACCAGACCATTCTGCAAAAATCAAGGACAGATGAAAAGCCACTCTAGTACTTTGTGTCTACCTTGGATGGGTGGGATTCTCTGCACATTTACACTGCATAACTACTCCTTGCCTTGCTTCGACACATCCAGAGTCACTACATGGGGAGTGGGGTGTAACAAGTATGTCACAGTTTGAAATGTCTCTGGCTGACTTGTGATGGCCCTGACACATTTGTCATACCTCTCAACCTCAGAGCAAGAAATCTGGACAAAGCCATACAAAGAAATGGGACAAAGGCCCAAAAATAAGGACAATTTTTAAAATATCGCTCTTATAACCTTAGAAAGCTAATAGAGGTCTTGCATTAGTATGAATTTTCTGAATGGTATGAAATCTGAAACTCAAATGTCTGTCATTATTTTCTAACTTCAGTCTTTAATTATTTGTCACTAATAGAACAGGTCTTACTTTAGCATGCATTTTTCTGAAGGTTATGAAGTCTGAAACTAGGTGCGTCATTATTTAGTGACTTAATTCCTAAATGATTTGCCAGAAAACCACAATCTTTTATGAGGAACAAATCAAAAATAAGAAGCAAAACATCTATTCATTCTTTGAAAATCTGGACAGTTGGGAGGTATGGTTCAGCTGCGGCTGTCTAAGTTTGCTGCCCTTCCCCCTCACAAAACCCTGGTCGAATGGAGCCTCCCTGCAGCCATTCCAATGATCCATTAATTTGCTATTTCACTCCATTTACCATAAACACTAATGTACATACTGATTTACTTCTATGATGATTTGAACTTCATTTGAAAGTTTTATTTTTGCATTTTACAGCACAAACACTAAGACATAACAAACTTGGCATTAAACCTTCTCTGCCCTTGAAACTCACATTCACTGAAACAACATTAAAATCCACATTCAAAGAAAATACATTTTACTCGTGGCAGATAAAAATTAATTCTGGGCTGTTTTCAAATCATAGGCCCCTTGCATATGAAACATACATGTGCTCTTTTATACACCTTCCTATTGCTTTGAACATTTTTCCAGTAAACAATGAAACAAAACTGTCCAATTCAGAACATTTCCATCATAAAAGTCTACTCAAACTTCTACAGTCCACTATTATCAGTAAATATGCACAATTCTACAGTCCACCATTATCAGTAAATATGCACAATCTCTGAAGTAGTAAAAAGTCATCTAAATAATTCCACGTTAAATAAATCTGTAATGAAGAGGTTGGTGCTAGCAATCACCTTTACATTTCATGGTTTCATCGAACAATAAAGTGTCTGATGCCCCTGTGGAATAAATTGCCTAAATTACATTAAAAATAAGCTAGTAATATTGCAATAGGAAATGGATGGCAAACTGATTACAGGCTCATAATTAGTATCTTAACTTTCAGCATTCACCCCTTATGGGAATAGAACCAACAACCTTCTGCATCAAAAGCAAGCACACAGCCTGTTGTGCTATTAGCACTAAACTTCTCTTCCCCTGCAGCTCTCAGCTCCTTGTAAAATCTGCTCAATACTCAACTGCATCTCAACTTCGCAGCACAAGAAGTCTGGAAAAAGCAAAAATTTATTGGGGTGGGTCAAAAGGGCAAAAACCAGGGACACATTAAACATTGCTTGTATAATCTTGGAAAGTTGCTAGAATAAAATGCTGTGTTACCACGGTACCACCATACATGTTACTGCCAAAGTCCCTGTGCAAAAAAGAGTCAGAACATACCACTATGCCAAATCACCTGCTTTGTGAAAGAAAAATGCTGTGTTACCATCGTACATTTTACAGACAAGGTCCCTGTGCAAAACAGTCAAGAGCAACATACCACTACGCCAAATCAGCTGTTTTGTGAACGAGAGGAAGACTGAAACTTAAATGGCTATCATTTAATTAATTCAGTTCTCACCATAGCTGTCAACCCCTTAGCACAAAACACCTGGACAAACCCAGTAATGAGGGAATACAGCCCTCAAACATATTCAGTGAATTCAGTTCTTGCCATAGCTGTCAACCTTAGCACAAAAAACCTGGACAAAGCCACTAACAGGGCATTACAGTCCCAAAAATAAGGAAAAATTTCAAATAGTCATCTTATAAACATAAAAAATTGCTATAATAAAAGGTTGTGTTACTATATATTTATTGCTAGAATAAAAAGTTGTTTTACTATGTATTTTCTGAAGACTATGAAATTCAAATGCCTGTCAATTTTACTTCTGGTGGAACAAAAACAATTTTCAGCAGAGGCCCAGGGAGAAATACTGTAGACACGTCTTTGTAAAATGGCAGGATAGCAGAGCAAATCCACACAAACACAGAGATAAGATGGAGACTCCACAGCCAAGACTCAAACCACAAATCCTGTAGCTATGAGGCAACAATACTGCCACTGCACCATCAAATATGTAAGAAATTAAACATTCAGAAACCTGAAGTCTGAAATTCAAATGCCTGTCAATTTTATTTAACATTTGTTAATCAGGACAGTCTGACTTGGAACAAAAAACAATTTTCAGCAGAGGCCCAGGAAGAAATAATGCAGACATGTCTTCGTAACATGGGAGGACACAAAAGCAAACCCACACAAACACAGGGAGAAGATACAGACCCCACAAAGGAACCCCAGCCAAGAATCAAACCTGAGAACCTGCAGCTGTGAGGCAACAATGCTACTACACCATCAAATATCAAGCAAACAGACCCCACAAAGAAGGAACCCCCAACACTGCTACTACTACACCATCAAATATCAAGCAAACGACCCAACAAAGAAGGAACCCCAGCCAAGAATCAAACCTGAGAACCTACAGCTGTGAGGCAACAATGCTACTACTACACCATCAAATATCAAGCATTGCAACATTTACAAACCACAGATATTATGAGGAACAGATCAGATCAAATATGAGGCAAAAATCTGCAATTTTTTTACAAATGGTGGTGGGTAGGGAACTCAAGTCTTTAACACCTGCATACAGGGTACAGGGTTCAAGCCTGAGGTATTCCCTACCACACCACCATGAGCACCTGGGGCATTTACACACACACACACACAAGTCCATTCAAATAGGCATACATTCATACACTTCCCTACCATTCTAAACAATAATTAACACACTTATCTGTCCTTGCTGCCCATTCTCCATAACGTAATCCAAATGCCCGCGCAATACTCCACAGTCCCGCGATCCAAACCCTAATCCACAGTCCCGACGAGAGAGACTGGCTGTTGCAGTCCGGCCGTGACGCGTTTTGCCTGGAGCATTCACAGTAGTCTGGACTACTGCGCATGCGCGAACTTTTAAAAATTTTTTTTTTTTGTTGAGGGGGCTGCAGTCCAGCAGTCCAATAGCATGGGCCACCCTTGGCAGCATCCTTACCACCGCTCACTTATTTTACTTATGAAGCAGTATCCATCACTCATTTCATTTACCACTTATTGAATTAAACATCCAACAAAATAAGCAACATCTTTACCTCTGCTTGCTTATTTTACTTATCAAGCAGCACCCAACTGCTCACTTTCCTTTCCTAAATGATTGAAATGAACATCCAGCACCAGAGAGAGAACAGAAGAGGGCAATCTTGGCCCTCTTCTATGCCCAGCAGCCTGACCAAGTTGTTCCCGCTCCCTTCTACCAAAACTTCCAACAACCTAACCACACAAAGAATTAAGCCAAACATGATTCGGTGTACTCCATCCTGTTTAAACCAAACTGGATCCCTGTCATCACCTCCCAAAGCCCTATCGTATAAACACCTAAAGAAGCCAATTGCCTAAAAGGCTGAGATTAAATCAACGATCCCTTTCCAGTGCTAAAATAATAACCATAACCTTGCATAACCTCTGTATATTAACTAAATTCTCACTTATCCTAACTCCCAATAGTAGCTTCATAATGATTCCCAGGTCATTACCTGCCAAATGTGTCATCAGAACACCCAGTGCCACGGGAAACCACACGAGCAATTGCATACCATCATGCCTAACTGCAGCCCTATTGTACCACCCAATGTATATAATAACTAAAATGAGATTTCCTTTCCAACATCAATGTAATAGCAATCCTTCCATCATACCAACTATCTATTATAAACAAAACATTTAATGACCAGCATAGCATTCGTTGACCAGCAAACCACCCTCAGAATTACTTCAATACTTCCATAAAATAAATGCTACATGAACTGTAGCCCAATAAACCTCCAATTACCAATGCCAACACTCAGAACAAAACCTATCTTGTCAATAGCCAATGTCTGTCAATCTTCACACTGTCAAACCTACAGCAACCCTTCAAACCAGTGAACCACCAACCAAGAATTAGTAAGTTCACATAGCCTTGTCACCCTTGGAACTATACTACTTGCAGCTAACTCCTCCATGACCAAATGAAATGCCTTACCTTGTTCCCAAGCCTGACAAATAACTAAATCATCCCACCAAACTCCTTTCCACAGGCAGCTACAACACAAATTTAACCAATCTGGCAATGCCCTACCATATGCTTTCCTTATAAAGTTTTCCCAAAACCCCTGCAATACAAATGTAACTAATCTGGCAATACCCTACCATAAGCTTTCCTTATAAAAGGTACCACAAACTCTTGCAACAAGCCTAACAATGCCTTTCTTAAGCCTTATAACTTCTACAGAGCCAAAGAAGGACCCATTTCCTCACATGTCTCCAAAATGCCCACATACCTACAATGCTCCATCAAACCCTACCTACTTCTAAAAGTCAAACATATACCAAACCACCTCAGCTCTCAACCTCTTAGTTCAAGAAATCTAGGCAAAGTTTGATAAGCGGAAAAGACGCACATCAGGAGAACCGACGAGCAAGAGGGGACGAGGAAAAGATTAAATGACTTGGTTTTTAATTTATCGGATATAGCTTTGACTCAAACGGACTATAAGCTGTTAAACAAAGGACTGAGCTTCATTCCAGCTCAAGTCAGTAATGTTTCCACTTTGTTAACTGAATTGCGTTATTTCACTCGCAATATAGCTTTGGCTCTGTTTTTTAAACAATCTAATCAGAATAGTAATAGTCTGAGTGAGGAAGTGAATGTTTTTGAATGCTACAAAAGGAAAAGCACTTTTTCACCTACTCTACATCCGTATATAGAATGTTTCCTTAAAGCTTGCGAAAATGATTTATATAAATACTATGACAATTATGAAAAAGGCGCCAAGATGCGTTTTCATAATATTTCTCAAGAAGAAAGACTAGCAATGAACGTTCTGTCTAATGATAGAACTGTGACGATTAGACCTGCAGATAAGGGAGGGGGGATTGTTTTACTTAACAAAACAGATTATATTGACTATATGGTCACACTTTTAAATGATGATCTTACATATAAGGAGATAGATAAGAAGACAGTGGATAAGTTAATATACGAAGTACATCATGATCTTTATGACATGATGGTGACTAGGCAAATTAGCCACGAGTTTTATTTGTTTTTGCTTATTGAACACCCACTGATACCCTACATTAAGGGGTTACCCAAGATGCACAAGGGTATAACACCACCACCCCTACGTCCTATAGTTGTAGGACACCAGTGGGTCACAGAAAATATGTCAATATTTGTTGAAAAAAAGCTTAAACCCATAGTGAACAAAATTAGCACCATCTTAAAAGACTCATATCAACTGATTGAGCACCTTAATAACATACAGAAACAGGTTTTAGATAAACATTTACTTGTCACTTTAGATGTGAAGAGTCTTTTCACGGCGATACCCAATGCATATGGCTTAGAGGCCATAAGATATATATTAAATGTATTTAAGATTTATAATAATAGTGAACAGATTTTACTAAATGCATTATTAGAGATAGTGCTTACAAAGAACGCTATGATGTTTAACAACTCTTATTATTTACAACAGTGGGGGGTGGCTATGGGCACCCCCTGCGCCAACTCATATGCTAATTTGGTTGTATATAAATGGGAGACTACATGTTTGTTCTCACACATGGCATATCATAAAGTAGTGGCGTACTTTAGGTTTGTGGATGACATACTGTTAATTTGGGATGGAACCCCGGAGGAGCTTAAAGCTTTTATTAAAGATCTGGAAAAAAACACAGATTTTCTTAGATTCTCTATGGAATATTCTTATTCCAATGTTAATTTTTTAGATCTTAACATCAAGAAAGAAAATACAGGTAGGATGGTCACATCTCTTTATAGAAAAGAGTGTTGGAAGAACACACTATTAGTACACAATAGTATGCATCCTAGATTTATTTTTTCCAACATTATTAAAGGGCAGTTCACTAGGATAAACAGGATATGCCAAGACAACATTGAACGCAATATTGAATTTGACAAACTTGAATCCCTACTTTTAGATAGAGGCTACAATCGGGATGATATAGCATATGTAAAAGAAAAATTTATTAATGATGATTGCTATAAACCAAGGGTCATGTATCAGTATAATGATGGTAATAGACAGTCTGAATACCAAGAGCACAAACAAGTAAGATGTATCATCAGTTACACTAGTGACAATAAATATATTACTGATATTATCAGTAAAAATTGGTCAATATTAACCACTAATGATGAAATAAAGAGGTTAATAGGAAGTAGAGCATCATTTACATATAAAAACATGCAGAATCTAAAAAGAATTCTGTGTAATGAAAAGTTTAATAATGTAATCAACAACAAAGCCACTAGGGGCACTGTCCCATGTGGAGGATGTACTTCATGTAAATGGATATCCACTGACACAAAATTTCTACATCCTGAGCTATTAAAAGGTATTGACATTAATTGTTCAGCTAACTGTGATGACACCAATGTGATCTACTTAGCGACTTGTGAGTCATGCCCTGCTTTCTATGTGGGCATGACAACAAGGAGGCTTAGGGACAGGATACAAGAGCATTTATATGCAATAAAAAAGAAAGATCATAAAAATGCACTATCCAAACATGTCTCTGAATGTCCGGACCATACATTTGTTTTTAGGGTATTACAAAAAAGAATGCCCAACTTAAGAAAAGGTGATAACTTTAATGACTTAGAGAACTTAGAGTTAGACTGGATATTCAGGATTAGAGCACAAAAGTACCCTGGCCTTAATAGCTATGTTAGTATTAGATCACACTGAAAGAAAAGGAAATATCACTGATATGTGCATCCTACAATGTAATTTTAGAGTCTTTGGTTACATTAGATGGTGAGTTAATATCAGAATGTTTGTATATATGAAGGCTCTAATATATATTTTAATCAATATATTTTTAATCAATATTTTTAATCATATATATTTTTAATCAGTATTAGACATTTTATATGATATTTGTTGAGTAATTTATACATGCATTATCATTTTGATATAGTGCTTTTGATATTCTGTATATCATTACCTTGAATATCCCATGATAGGTTTTTATATATATATATCTCTTTATCTACTCCAAAATTCCCCTATACTGCAGGTTTTCTTAGCAGATATGTTTTGTCTTTCTCTAATGAAGTTTTGGGATCAGTGGCAATGAATTTACTCTTATGTCTTTTTATACACAGTTTTATTTAATGGTTTTTGTATATTTATATTTATATTTATTGCACACTATGTCACCACATTCAATATATAGGAAATGAGTATTTGGAATAACATGATGCAATGCATTCATATATATATATACTTTTTACTCCACATAGTATAGGTCTTTATCATATTGCTATATTCCTAGTTTTTATATGTAACTGTTACTTAGAGTTTTCATACATATTATATATCATATATTTCGTGTTAATTAATATATATATATATATATATTATATTTATTTGATATATACAACAATGATTTTTAGACTTTTATATTTATATTATATTTACATTTATATTATAGCTCATTTGAGCTTTTGATATTTATATAATTAATAGGTAATAATATTGAATTTACATTAGATATAATACATGTTTTTATCAACACACATAAATAGATCTCATCGCAGTTTCCTACAGTAGACTGGCGTCTCTCGTCAGATTATATATACGTTCTAGTTACCAAGTCCTTTGGAGATTTCCTCTGCCTGGCATAAATTCAGTTTTTATACTGATACGGTAAATATAACTATATTGAGCAGACTATATAATGAAATATAGGGAGAATATAATATAGTCGCTACATTTTAGTTTATTTTTAATGTATGTGTAGATGAATCTTGTTGACCTAACATAAATATTGTATGTTTTTATTGAGAGATAATAGTGAGGAATGTGACTTTGTTTAATGAAATGGTTGTTTAATGTGTGTTTATACCCTCATTTTACTGACTCAATACTACGGGTTACTGCTTACAGTATACAGCTTTAAATGACTTGAATTTAAGAACCTAATGGGATAATTAATTGATTAATTGATTAAGAGTTGCTGTTACAAGATATATAAAGGCATGATTCACTGCAATGTTTTAAACTTGTCTGAAGAAGCGTGCATTGGCGGCACGCGAAAGCGCTTACTTTTTTTTGGATTTTACATGAATTAAAGTATCTATATTGTTTGTGGTGGTGGTCTACCTTCTTCATTTTATTAAAGCTTGATAAAATGTTGGGACAAAGGCCCCAAAACAGGGGCAGATTTCAAATAATGCTCTTATAAACTGATAAAGTTGCTAGAGAAGCAGGACATGTGCTAGCCTACAAAAGATGTGAAACCCAAAACTCAAATGCATGTTTCCACCCAGAGACTTCAGTCCTCAGATCATCCCACTGATTTGCTAGAAAACCACAGGTTTTATGAGCAGCAGACCAAAGTTATGAAGCAAAAATCTGGACATTCTAAGGAAATCTGAACCGATGAGAGCTATGCCACCAATGTAGTTATTTTTACAACAATATATATATATATATATATATATATATATATATATATATATATTTTTTTTTTTTTTTTGGAAGACCCTAAGAAACGGCACAACAAATCACACTCACATGAGCCTCAGACCCCATATCATCCAGGAATTGCATACCAATACAAATCCTACCACTTCAGGAACCCATACAGTTACAAAGCAGCATTACCCTTGGAAACATAACAGAGCCAAACCATGAGCCACCAAACAAAGAAGAAAGCACTGCACTCCCTGACCTGCTGATGATTCCAGAAACTGCAATTTTATGGGGACCAGGCAAAACCTCTCAACCCGTCAGTGCATGAAATCCAGTAAAACCCGGAACCAGGGAAAAACAAAAGCCCAAGCCAGGGACACGTTTCAAACATTGCCCCCCCCCACACACACACACATACAGAAAGCAGGTGGAAAGACCAGAGCTGGAACATGCATTCCCTTCAAGACCTGAAGATTTAAACTGATTTGCATGACCCGTTGCCATGACCTTGATCCTCTGAAGCTCCTATGCTCCACCAAAACCTACTTTGACAACTGGGCTAGGCCCGCAAGCCTCTCATTCTCTCTTATCCACCCACTCCCAATGGCAAGCACTCCACCATGTATGTGCCAAGAACAACTGTGCCTCACAGCCTGCAAACTCGCTACCAGCCTGTTCAATAATCACAGGAGATGAAATTGCAGCTCACTATCATTAAAGGCTGCACTAGGAAGAAAGCCCTCTCAACTCCAGCTCTAGTCAAGAACAACATAGCTTAAACCACCAGGGAGGAACAGAACCATTAAAATTGTACTTATGACCACAACCCTACATAATACTGTGAGCATGTAACCTAAATCACTACTCCTTACAATCAAACTGAGAGTGGAGCCAGCTGAACATCATTGCTAATTAAGGACTAAGACTGCCTAAATAAACCAGGAGCAAAGCAGTCATATTAAAAGTTAAATTTCACACCTCAGAAGCATCTTTAAACAGCATTACAGCCTCCCAGCCACAGCAACCTTGTCAAAAACCATCCAAACAAACCAACCATCCACCATCATATGCAACATGCCAAATCCTTGCATTCTAGCAAATCCAACCTGCACAAAGCCTGAAATCCAAAAAAAAAAAAAATTCTAATACAAATATTACCCACCTCCTCTCTATGTACTACCATTAACCCAAGGCCTACCTGTCCACTACAGTACTCACAGGTCGTCCTGGACATAAGCTTGCCACATTGCATGTTCATGCCAAAATGTGATTCCTTACCCAGTTAAAACCCATTAAGCCCCTCCCTACCCTTACCTCATTTCCTCTCAAGCATCTTTCATTCCCATTTAACCCTTTCACCCCACCCCCACCCCACTTCCCCTACCCTCTTAATTCCCACTACTACTTCTGTCTAACCCACACCTGAAGATGTCCCCGGATAAATTGGCTTGTTACCAAACCTCATTTCTAAATATTGCTACATGCCAGCTACTACAACTCCATCAAAAACATGGATTGATAGAGAAACTAAAACCTTTAGGCAGGTGCCAAATTATACAATCACACCGTATTAGTATTCTAAAATGTGCATGCTGACTAGACAAAGTAATCAGCATGCTTGTTTTAAATAAAGCATTACCCACATAAAAAGTCTGGGTAACCAGCTTTGTGATCTGATGTAGCAAGAGAAATACTTAGAGTTATGCTTTATGATATCTATGCTGTAGTCTGCAGAAATGGTCCTTTAATATTATCTCACCACTGTTCAGCCTTAGGGCAAAACTTGCTATAAATAGAGTTAATCTTTTTCTACTGCTGCAATTCAGTTGTCAACAGTTAGGAAAAAGTACACATCTAGTCCTTATCTGTTTCACTACCTTCTACCTCCCTTTATATCAGCAAATGCTGAACCACTCTCTAATGCCCTCCTAAGTAATCCAACAAATCATCTTACATTTGCTGCCACTTGTGTAATTTTACAGTCATAGGTCTTTATTCGCAGTCTCGTGGAGGCTTTTCGATATAACTGGTTGTGGAGAAGAGAAAAACAGCATCACTAATTGCACTTAAACACTGTACTGTGAAAGTACATGCTCAAAGCATGCACAGTACATACCTTTATCCCATACATTGAAGAAGTCTTACAAGATCACTATAGTCCATTTATATAATGGCACTACCTGAAAACAAAAATAAGACATTTATTTTTTAAAATAACTTAATTGCATAATAGCAATGAATTATGACCAGTTGCGGGCAATTCTGGATTTACAAAAATTGCCTGGCTTTGTTTGATCACTCAGACTTTACCCTCATGACCAAACTGCATAAACCTTGAGTAAATCCTTTACTGACCACAGCTCAGCATGACATATTGCCAAAATATTACTTTGAATAAAACTCTTACAAGGAAACTTAAGTATTTTCTGATAAATGCTCTTCACCCTAGAAAATAAGCACATTGGAATCTGTCAAGTGTTTAAAGATTTTAGCTTAACTGTTGAAAATCATCCCCCATTATTGTCCTTTATATCACATGACTCTGCTTTGTTTTGTCTGACAGGCTGTTAATTCAGTCCTCAGGATGTGGGATGACCTTTACTATCCATGAATGCATTCCACCAGTGTAAATGAAGATAATGTTGACTTTGTGCATTCTACCAGTTTGCATTCCATTGCAATAAGCCATGCTTTGAAAATAAATGGAATAAAAAGAACAGAAGGAAGCAGGCAGAGAGACAGAGAAACTGTTAAGCAGCTACAGTGATAAAAAAATCCAAACTACGTAAAACAACACTCTGAAAGCTTAAAGCATTATCTATATCAAAGCAAGTAATTTGACTGTTACATGGACATTTCAAAACAAAATTTACAGAGTTTGAATGTGGATCACAATGCACCAGGACACAATTCTAGATTCTGTATTGGTCAACGGGATCATATTCCTCAAACATCATTTCCCTGATTCACAAGATGCAAAAGATGAAAATGCTGATGACTGTCTGGCATAGGAAATCATTGTTGATGTAATTTCTAGGTGTGTGCCACCACTGACTCCATCATTTGGGAGATTTCCTCCTTCTTTGTGTTTACATACCGGAAGAGTTGTTTTCTATATGTTAGCATGATGTGGAATGTAGAGAGGATTGACCATCTACAAATAAAAAATGGTTAACAGTCTGAGATTTTGCCCTTTTATACTTTGTGCATTTGTGTTCAGCAACATGGTTTGTTAGCTGTTTGTCATTCCTGATTTCATAGTAGAAAGTACAGTTGCGTAAAACCTTACCATAACAGTGGATGTCCTTTCCTTCATTGTTGCTGTATTCTTAACATATGGTATTCCCTGCCATGGTAGCCTGACATTGACCAGTATACCAAAGCTAATTGTTTCTTTAAGGTACGCAAAATATCACACATATGCTTCTCGCATAGCTTAGGGCATAAAGGTGACGTCAGGACTAACTATCCACAGAGCTGATTGCCCCAGTAGGAACACCAGTCTAAGGAAACCCAAGACATAACCAGCAAGCTTTAAATGTGTTTTTAAGACTATCTGCTTTTTGAAAAGTGAACTGCTCCTTATCATTTAAAGTATTACTAAAGGGCAGGTGAGCACACATGCAGGTTAGTTTTTCTGGCTGTAGTAACTTACTTTGGCCACCAGGAGGCAGCACAGTGTCAACAGTCTACCATATTCCTTGTTGTTTTAACCAAAAATAGTACCAATAGCTTTTAGTTTAATGTTATTTTAATTCTCAATTGTTCCAGTATATGTAGGTTTAATGTTGCCAGCCACATTCTAGACTGCTATTTAACCCCTAGTACATCTTCTGTCTCCTGTTTTTAAATTTATATCTGCAATATTTTCATCTCTGGCTTGCTCTCTTCTTACCTCTCCAGCTCTGATTTTCACAGTTGCTTCCTTTCTGATTATTTTCAGTGCTGTTTCACACTGTTAACCTGGCCTGTCAGTACTGGTTCCAACCAGCTAGGCCCCTGTGACATCCATCTCCACTCTCTCTCTCTCTCCAACCCATCCCTCAGTTTCTTTCACTTTCTTTTCTTTCTAACCCCTCCCCAGACTCTTTAGCTTTCCCTTCCTTCCTGTGGCACAATCTTTCAAATCCTTTCTGGCTTCTGTGCAGTCCACATGGAAGCTTCTACCCCCAGTGCAGAGTTAACTGTGTTTGCTACATCTTGCTTTTTCTGTACAAACTATTGCATTTACTCCTAGTGCTATATTACATTTTTTTAAGAATGTTTTCTGCTCTGCTTACAGGGCTTAGTTAACTGTGCTTTGCTAAAAGTTGTTTTAATTGTACAAACTACTGCATTTACTCCTAGTGCTACATTACAGTTCTTAAGAATTGTTTTTTGCACTACTTACAAGTCTTAGTTAACCGTGTTTGCTAAAAGTTGTTTTGTCTGTACAAACTACTGCATTTACTCCTAGTACTACATTACTGTTTTAAAGAATTGTTTTCTGCTCTGCTTACAGGGTCTAGTTAACCGTGTTTGATAATAGATAATATCTGCTTTTCCTGTACAAACTACTGCATTTACTTTTAGTGCTACATTAGTTGTTTAAAAAGTAGCATCTGCTCTTCTTTCAGGGCTTAGACAAGTGGGAATATTGTTATTGCTACACTGGTTATTTCTTGTCTGTATTATACCTCACTTATCCTTCTGATTCTCTAGTGTTTTTCTAGGTCTTGTCTCTCGTATGTCTTTTCTTACTTTCTTGGAATAACCTTTTGTATGTGTTCCCCCTTATCTCTTGCAGCTTATCCCAATGGATTAAACACTCTGAGGTCATCCCCTGCCCAACAGACTCTCCCAGCAAAACACCTTGTGAAAAGTGTTATAAATCTGCTTAGTTACGTGCCTGAAGCAGCTCCAAATACAAACTAAAAATCACAGCTTTCTAGGTCAACTGTACGTGTTCCTTCTACTGTAATTTAGCCACACTTTTAATGTGTTTTTAAGACTATCTGCTTTTTAAAAGTGAACTGCTCCTTATAGGTTCATAGTTTTCATAGGTAGGTACTAGGCTATCTGCCCAAAGGCATTTATAAGCCTAGCCAGAATGTATTGACTTTCGCCGGCCCCTTAGATTAGTTCCCTGTGACTCTGTCCAGCAGAGCCACTGATGTGATCCCCGGGGTAAACTTTCTGTTTCCCATCCACTTGTCAAGGTTTCACTTGAAGAGTGTTAGTGAGGAGCTCTGCCTAATGTAGACTGGAATCTTGTTCCAAAGCATGGGAAGTCTCTGGGACAGGAATCTATCCCTCCAACACGTCCTATTTATTGTTGTGGTGAGGTTTAGATCTCTAGAGCATGTGGCTTGAGGGGATAAGGTTTTCTTTAGGTGGAGCATGTCCATCAATTCTGGGTTGGACATGGCCTTGTATGTCAGGCAGTGATCACCTCTGAGTAGGTGGTATGCAACTGAGTACAGCTGGAGTTTCTTCAGTCGAGCTGCATAGGGCATCTGTTTGAGGCCAGTGATCCTCTTGATGAGGTACTTCTGTGGTCTTTCCAGCTGTTGCAGGTGTCTTGTAAGGTGCATCCCAAATGGGGCGTTGTACTCTATAATGGGTCTGATGAGTGATGAGTAGAGGGGCACAATGATCTCTTTTGATCTGGATGCAAACTCTTTTGTGATTAGGTGGGCCACATAGTAGGATTGTATAACCACTTTGGCAATGTGATTATCAAAGGAGAGACTACTATCTACTTGGGTCCCCAGATCCCTTATTACGTTTTCCATATTTAGGGGACTACCACCTATGTGGTAGTTTGTGGGTACTTTGTTTTTTCCAAAGGGGATGACTATGCACTTTTTGGCATTTAGCTTGAGGTCATGATTTTGGCACCAGGTATCCATCTCAGTGAGACCCTTTTGGAGGATGTCTGTGTCAGCCAGAGAGTCAATTATAGTCCCTAGTTTGCAGTTGCCTGCGAACTTGGTCAGCCATAGTCCTTCTGTGCTTGTCTGTACCTCTGGAAAGTATATGCCGAACAGGAGGGGTCCTAGGGCTGAGCCCTGGGGAACGCCACTTGTAACCAGTTTAGAGTCAGACCTAGCTCTCGCAACACTCTCCATATGGGTTTTGTCCGTGAGCCAATTTGAAACCCATCTTGTGACATAGGGGTTTATGTTCAGGCTGGTGAGCTTGTCTATAATACCAGAATAGGGAATCGTGTTAAAGGCCTTTGAAAGGTCTAGGTAGGCTGTGTGTACCACCTTTCCCTTGTCTATAGCCTTGGTAACTGTCTCAAAGAAGTCCACCAGGTTTAAGAGGCATGATCTGCCCTTAACAAATCCGAACTGGGTAGGGTCCAGTGTTTGGAGGTTGACAATGTCTCTTTTAATGAGTTCCATGATGATGGGCTCCATAGCCTTGCAGACCAAGCTAGTCAGGCTTATAGGGAGATAGTTCCCAGGGTCTTTTGTGGCTCCACCTTTGTGGAGCAGAATAACCATTGCTGTGTGCCACTCTATGGGTATGTAGCCTATGGAGAGGCTGAGTTTGAACAGTGTGTTT
Organism: Protopterus annectens; assembly: GCF_019279795.1. NCBI lineage: Eukaryota > Metazoa > Chordata > Ceratodontiformes > Protopteridae > Protopterus > Protopterus annectens. The sequence continues at coordinate 1,640,224,075 of NC_056739.1, read as the reverse complement.
AGGTGAGGGGTTAGTTTGTCTTTGAGCTCATGTAGGATACAGCCTGGGACACCATCCGGTCCCATTGATGCTGTCTTTTGGCTTTGGAGAGGGCTGTTTTAACCTGAGTGTCTGTGATTTCAGGGGCTCTACATTCTTCTGGTATGGTTATGGGCCCTTTTGGGGTGAGAGGGGGTGACGTTTGCACTGAACCTGCCTACCAGGATGTTGTCATTATCGGTTGGTTCAGTGTATTTTGTGCCATTCTGCACTAACTCCAAGCAGATCTGAGCATTGCCACTTAGATTCTTGACATAGCTAAAGAATGCCTTGTGGTTATCTTTGGAGTCCTTGGCAATTTTCTTTCGAAGCTCGTCTTGGATGATTTTATGAGGGATTGCAGTTTCTTGCTGATACTGATCAGGGATGTCTTCCCTTCTTGAGATTTTTCTCTTTTCTGTACTAGTTTCCTCCTTCTATTGTATAGCTTGTTAATGGCAGGGGTCCACCAGACTGGTTTCTTTTTCTTGGAGGAGTGAGTCTTCATTTTGCTTGGGATACCACGATCCATGCATTCTTGTAGGTACCCATAGAATGCATTAGTAAAGGGTTTTGCAGCTTGGAAAGCATTATCCTTTAGCATGGGGGCTTTGAAACTTTCCACCTCATTCTTAAGTAATGTGAAGTTTGCTTTTGAAATGTTTTTCATGGTGGTTTCCTTGTCCGGGGCTGGGGGCGGAATGTGGTTATCCAAAGTGATTTGGTTATGGTCAGATCTAACCAGCGAGGGGTTGACCTCCAGTGTGGAACACCGGTCGCCCATGTTGGTGATGACCAGGTCCAATATCTTGTCACCTCTGGTGGGAGTGTTGACCAGCTGATCCAGGGTGTTTCAGTTTATAAATTCTAGAAAATGTTGGGCAAGGGAGTTAGTACTTGAGTAGTTCTCCCAGTTAATGTTTGGGTAGTTGAAATCACCCAATATTAGGGTGTTTGGTAGGACCTTTATGTTTTCCAGTGTTTCCAGAAATGCAGAATGGGGGTCTTGAGACATGGTGGGTGATCTGTAGCAAGCTACAATTTGAATTGCAGTTTTGCCCATTGCTAGTTGCACATTTCTATTGAATAGTGGCATACTGGAGCTGTTTGGTTAGCGTTTGCACACTCTACATCAACTTTATTACAAACTGAAATAAATACAAACTTGCAGTGTTATAAGATAGTACTGAATTTTATTTTTTCTGTTTATTGTTTCTTTGAACATTGTGTTAAAAAATAGTACTGCATTTATCTGCCTACTTGTTTACTGAAAATTGGAAGCTCATCGATGAGTCTCCCTGTCTGCAGTTAGTTTATTCATCTCAATTCATTGTTATTTTGTGTAGAAGTCTTAGCCTAGAGGGATTCTCTGTGCCTTAAAGTCTTAGTCCCTTATCTCTGAAATTATTTCTGCTGAATAGTTGCATACTGGAGCTGTTTGGTTAGCTTTTGCACACCCTACATCAACTTTATTACAAGCTGAGATAAGTACAAACTTGCAGTGTTATAAGATAGTACTGAATTGTATTTTTTCTGTTTATTGTTTCATTGAATATTGTGTTAAAAACAGTACTGCATTTATCTGCCTATTTGTTTACTGAAAATTGGAAGCTCCTCTCTCTCTCTCTCTCTCTCTCTCTCTCTCTCTCTCTCCCTGTCTGCAGTTAGTCCTCCCCTCCTGTTCTTGTTCCCTGTTATTGATGTGGTATTAATCTTGGTGGCTTTGGAATTGACTGCCCCTCCTGTAAATTTGTGTTTGAACACTCCTCCTTGGCCCATCTCATTTGCTCACTCAACCAAGTACAGTGAGATCATATTTTGATTTCAGACACTCCTACCATTCCCATATGTTCAGCCCTATCCCAGCTCTATCCTAGTCTAGTCTCATTAGCTCATCCTGCCTAATACAGAGAGAACATTTGAGTAGGCATACCCACTTAGGCCCAGAACTTGTCTGATTGAAGACTGCTGGAACAGGGCTCAGTTCTGAGGTTTTTTTTACCGGTTAATTGAATAATTTGTTCAAATCAGTTTGCTTGTTTTCTATTGCTATATCGAAAAAAAAAACAATTTGCACTTTATCTGCTTTTACTGTAATTGTGTTTCTTCCCACTTTATTACCTTACTTTGCTTTTGCCTCTTCTTAAAAGTACTCAATTGTTTTTCTTCTGCTGCATTTATTACTGCTTGGTAGTAGCCTGAATAAATTGTAACTGTTATTCTAAGTCTTTTGGTTATTGTACTTGGGCTTCAGATCAGTTGTTTTACATTAAGAAGGTTTGTGGTCTGCACTGTTGTGGCAGGACAAGTAACTTACATCCTTCTAAGTTAGTAATTGCTGATTGAAGGCTCAGTGTCTGTTATTCTAAAAGTGTATTACTTCTGGTTTAAGCAATCGGGCTTCAGACCAGTTGTTTTACATTAAGAAGGTTTGTGGTCTGCACTGTTGTGGCAGGACAAGTAGCTTACATCCTTCTAAGTTAGTAATTGCTGATTGAAGGCTCAGTGTCTGTTATTCTAAAAGTGTATTTGTTCTGGTTTAAGCAATCAGGCTCCAGGCCAGTTATTTTACATTAAGAAGGTTTGTGGTCTGCACTCTTGTGGGAGGAGAAGCTAGATTCTACCCTTCTGAGCTGGGAATTTCTGGGTAAAGGCTTACTGTGCCTGCTCATTTGAACTGTTTTTTTTTCTGAAATTGGTGCGCCTTGTTTGCTGTAGCATAGACTAGATTCGGGTCTGCTGAATATTGCTTTGTTTGTATAACTTGAGCACTAAACCAGGCCATCTTTTTTGGAGAAGGTTCCCCTGCACCCTCGTAGCAGGAGTGTGTGGTTAGAACTTTGTCAGATTGAAGACTGCTGGATCAGGGCTCAGTTTTTAGTTTTTTTACTGGTTAATTGGGTAATTTGTTTAAATCAGTTTACTCATTTTCTAAAAAAAAAAAAATTGCACTTTATTCATCTGCTTTTACTTTAATTTTGTTTCCTCCCACTTTATTAGCTTATTTTGCTTGTTCTTCTTCTTAAAAGTACTCAGTTATATTATTCTGCTGCAGTTATTACTGCATGGTAGTAGCCTGATTAAATTGTAACTGTTATTCTAAGCCTTTTGTTTTAAGCACTTGCGCTTCAAACCAGTTGATTTACATTAAGAAGGTTTGTGGACTGCATTGCTGTGGCAGGACAGGTAGCTTACATCCTTCTATGTTGGGAATTAGCAAGAAACTATGATCCCTCATGAAATCATCCAAGGCTAGCTTTGAAATAAAACTTGCCAAGGACTCCAAAAATAACCACAAAGCTTTCTTTAGCTATGTCAAGAACCTAAGTGGAAACTCTCAGATCTTCTCTGAGTTAGTGCAGAATGGCACAAAATACGCTGAACCGACTGATATTGACAACATTCTGGCAGACAGGTTTAGTGCAAACTTCACCCCCCTCTCATTCCCTAAAGGGCCCATAACCATACCAGAAGAATGTAGTGCCCCAGCAATCACCACACACAGGTTAAAACAACCTTATCAAAAGCCAAAAATACAGCTTCAATGGGACCAGATGGTGTCCCAGGCTGTGTCTTACATGAGCTCCAAAATGAACTAACCCCTCACCTAAACACACTGTTCAAACTCAGCCTCTCCACAGGCTATGTAACCATAGAGTGGCACACAGCAACAGTTATCCCGCTCCACAAAGGTGGAGCCACAATGGACCCTGGGAACTATCGCCCTATAAGCCTGACTAGCCTGGCCTGTAAGGCTATGGACCACATCATCATGGAATTCATTAACAGAGACATTGAGAACCTTCATACATTGGACCCTACCCAGTTTGGCTTTGTTAAGGGCAGATCATGCCTCCTATACCTGGTGGACTACTTTGAGACAGTTACCAAGGCTTTAGACAAAGGAAATGAGGTCCACACAACCTATCTAGACCTCGCAAAGGCTTTCGACACCATTTCCCATTCTGGTATTATAGACAAGTTCACCAGCCTGAACATAAACCCCTACGTCACAAGATGGATTGCCAATTGGCTCACAGATAGAACCCACATGGTGGGAGTTGCAGGCTCTAGGTCTGACTCTAAACCAGTTACAAGTGGCATCCCCCAGGGCTCAGTCCTGGGACCCATCCTGTTAAGTATATACTTCTCAGAGGTACAGGCAAACACAGGAGGACTATGGTTGACCAAGTTCACAGACGACTGCAAACTGGGGGCCATAATTGACTCTCCAGCTGATACAGACAATCTCCAGAAGGGTCTCACTGAGATGGATACCTGGTGTCAAAATCATGGCCTCAAGCTAAATGTCAAAATGTGCATAGTCATCCCCTTTGAAAAAAAACAAAGTACCCGCGAACTACCACATATGTGGTAGTCCCCTAAATACAGAAAATGTAATATGGGATCTGGGGACCCAAGTAGATAGTAAATTCTCCTTTGATAATCATATTGCCAAGGTGGTTAGAAAATCCTTCTATGTGGCCCACCTAATCACAAAAGGGTTCGCATCTAGAACAAAAGAGGTTATTCTGCCCCTCTATTCATCACTCATCAGACCTATCATAGAGTACAATGCCCCATTTGGGATGTACCTTACAAGACACCTGCAACAGATGGAAAGACCACAGAAGTACCTCACCAAGAGGATTAATGGCCTCAAACATATGCCCTATGCAGCCAAACTGAAGAAACTCCAGCTGTACTCGGTTGCATACTGCTTACTCAGAGGTGATCTCTGCCTGACATACAAGGTCATGTCCAACCCAGAATTGATGGACATGCTCCACCTAAAAAAAAACAAATCCCCAAGAGCCACATGCTCTAGGGATCTAAACCTCACCACAATGATAAATAGGACATGCTGGAGGGATAGATTCCTGTCCCAGAGACTCCCCATGCTTTGGAACAGGACTCCAATCTACATTAGGCAGAGCCCCTTACAAACACTCTTCAAGAGAAACCTTGACAAGTGGATGGGAAAATGAAAATTTACCCCGGGGATCACTGCAGTGGCTCTGCTACACAAAGACACAGGGAACTAATGGCACTGCTGGACTGAGGCACAGGGAACTAATCTAAGGGGGTGGCAAAAGCCAACACATTCTGGCTAGGCTTATAGATGCCCTCGGGCAGATAGCCTAGAACTTACCTATGAACCTATTAACCTATGAACCTATGAAGCATTATGCTGTGCCACTAACCTGGAGGTGTGGGTATCCTTGATGAATATGGATACTCCCCCACCTTTTGCATTTTGGTCTGGGTTCGGTGGCCGAAATGCATGGTATGAGTTGTAGCCTGGTAATGCTGGGGTGCTCTCTGGATCCTTAAACCAGGTTTCTGTTACTGCACATATATCGATTTTCTCCATACTGAGGGGTGCCTTGAGTGCATGCATTTTGAGGTTTAGACTTCTAGCATTGAGTACCATTACCGTCAGATTTTTGTTACTTGTGCTATTTACGGCGGTGGGTTTGTCTTTTGAGCCTTGCCTAAAAAAGGCACTATGGGGTTGGCAATAGCCTTGGCCAGTATTCAAAAGCCTAAGGATGACAGGTGCAAGCCATCTCTAGTGAAGCAGCGTGCTTGTCGAGCATGTCATCCCAGGCAGACGAACACTGGAACCCCTTTGAATGACATCAGAAACTTAGCCAATTGTTGAAACTGATAATTTTTTTTTATACCGTGGTATCATTCTTGGTGAGTGCAGGATGCTACTCAGGGTCATACCGGCCTGGGCTACATGATCAGAGAGCTCTTCCATGTCTCTTTTCATGTAGTCAAGGGAGGTATGGCTCAGGTCATTCACACCAACATGGACAATGACAGAGTCGTATTTGTACTTGTTCAGGAGTGACCTGAGTGCTTGTGTTATGTGGCGGATCCTGGCACCCGATAGGCAGCTAACAGTAACCTTCTCCTTATTCAGCCTAGTGAGTCGGACGTCAGTGTGCCTGACTATAGAGTCACCTATTACTAGTATGTTGGGTATGTTATTTTGCCTTAAGGGCTGTGATTGCGTGGCACACTGGTTTTGTGAAGTATGTGTTTCATGGTTTGTGTTGGGGGGTGGAGGTTACTTGAATGTCTGTTTTGGCAGTGCTGGTTTAATGGGTCTATGTGAGACTTGTGGTGTCATGCCAGTATTTCCCTTCTCCTCTTGATTGTCTGATCCAGTCTTGGGTTGAGAGAGCTTAGCCTCCAGTTTGGCTGTATTATTGCATCTCTCGCATGTTTTAGTGTTTGGTGGTTAAGAGGAGAGCGTTGTCTGTGTACATGAGGCAGTTGTAACATTGACTCAAAATGCCCAGATTCACCAGTTGGACTGGAGAGTACACCTGAAACTGCCCTTTGGACATGCCTGGATAGGTGCAGTGAACTGTTTTACTGAATGGCTGGTAAGGTCGAATAGAGAGCCTTGTCCTTCTTTACAGAATAGGGGGTTCTAGTGCTAGGGTTTATAAGTGCTTGCTATGAGTTTTGAGCATGTGCCAGGCTGAGAAATGAATGGCTTGAGTGCTTAAGTTGGAAGTTTGTCTAGTTCCAAGGGAAAAATTGAAGAGGAAACTTTGTGGAGCCAGGAATAGTTATACCCTAGCTAACCGGTGCTGCCTGGCTCATAAAACTGGGCAAATGCGGTTTTTATAGCAGGGAAATGAAAGAGAAAGAAATTAGCCCAAAATGGCCAATAAATTACTAATTTCTGGGCTGAAACCACTCCTCTAGGGAAAGATAGGCTGCTCAAAGCTCCCATCTCTCACAGGTGGACAGAGAAACGTCCTTCTATCCAAGTAAGATATGGGCAAACACAGAGATTTGTAACACAGCCCTGAATTCAGCACTAACTTGAAAACTGGACTATACTAGCTTAGAAAGGTGGGAAACAAGTATTTTTTTCAAAACATAAAGCAGATACAATAATAAAAAAATACTTTAAATGCACAGAAAAGGATGCTTATTGTTATATATCTCATTTCCGAGTTGTAGTCAATGCCCCTAGTAAAAGCAGATGAATAAAGTGCAATATATATATATATATATATATATATATATATATATATATATATATATATATATATATATATGGATCCCTATTATATGGTCGACAGGCCATATGATCGACTTTCATTTGGTCGACAAGCAGTTTTATGTGGGGGGCGAAGCCCCCACACCCCCCAATGTGGGGGGCTGTGCCCCCCCCTAACTATATATATCAACTCCAGGGTCACACAATATTGGGGAGGGGGGAAAATCTGCCTGTCAACCAAATGAATTGTCGACCAAATGAAAGTCGATCAAATGGCTTGTCGACCATCTCAGGTAGACCCATATATATATATATATATATATATATATATATATATATATATATATATATATATAAATATAACAATAGAAAACAAACAAACTGATTTAAACAAGTTACCCAATTAACCAGAAAAAAAGCTCAAAACTGAGCCCTGTTCTAGCAGTCTTCAATCAGACAAGTTCTAACTGCACACTCCCGCTACTAGGGTACAGGGGAACCTTCTCCAAAAAAAATGGCCTGGATCAGTGCTCAAGTTATACAAACAAAGCTAGATTCAGCAGTCCTGAATCTGGTCCTATGCTACAGCAACAAGGCACACCAATTTCAGTAAGAAACAGTTCAAATAAGCAGGCACAATAAGCCTGTGTCCAGAAATTCCCAGCTCAGAAGGGCAGAATCCAGCCTCTCCTCTCACAAGAGTGCAGACCACAAACCTTCTTAATGTATTATAACTATCCTGAAGCCCAAGTGCTTAAACTAGAATTAATACACTTTTAGAATAGCAGACACTGAGCCTTCAATCAGCAATTCCCAGCTTAGAAGGATGTAAGCTACCTGTCCTGCCACAACAGTGCAGACCACAAACCTTCTTAATGTAAAATAACCGGTATGAAGCCCAAGTGCTTAAACCAAAAGACTTAGAATAACATTTACAATTTAATCAGGCTACTACCAAGCAGTAATAAATGCAGTAGAATAAATACAATTTAGTACTTTTAAAAAGAGGCAAAAGCAAAATAAAGTAGGAGGAAACTCAAATACAGTAAAAGCAGATGAATAAAGTGCAAATTTATTTATTTTTTTAGTAAAGTTCAAGGAGAGAGGAAGGAAGAGCCTAAGTAGGTTGGCCTTCTCAAATCTTATCTCTGTTTTAAGTAGAGTGAACACTTGACTCAGGATATGATCTCACTGTATTCGGTTAAGTGAGCAAATGAGATGGATTCAGGAAGAGTGTTCAAATACAGACTTAAAGGTGGGGCGGGCAATTCCAGAGCCACCAACAGTAACACCAAAACAAGAACAGTGAGGGTGGGTGGGGACAAACTGCAGAGAGACACACAGCACACACTATTCAGTGAAACTCAGAATTAGGTACAGAAAAAATGAAATACAGTACTTTTAAAACTGAAAGTTTGTACTTAACTTCAACTTCTAATGCAGGTGATTATAGCCAAGCAAGTCTCTCAGAAGGTGAGCATAAAATGATTTCTCAAACTTTGTGGCTAGCTCTTAAAGTACATAGGAATCATTTAAAGTATTACTAAATGGCAGGTGAGCACACAGGTTAGTTTTTCTGGTGGTAGTAACTTACTTTGGCCACCAGGAGACAGCACAATGCCAGCAGTCTACCATATTCCTTGTCGTTTTAACTAACAATAGTACCAATAGCTTTTACTTTAATGTTATTTTAACTTCCAATAGTTCCAGTATATGTAGGTTTAATGTTGCCAGCCACATTCTATAGTGCTACTTAACCCTAGTACATCTTCTGTACCCTTTGTCTCCTGTTTTTAAATTTATATCTGCACCATTTCCATCTCTGGCTTGCTCTCTTCTTACCGCTTCAGCTCTGATTTTCATAGATGCTTCCTTTCTGATTGTTATTTTCAGTGCTGTTTCACACTGCTGACCTGGCCCTTTCTGCTCCACTCAGGCTCATTCCGTTCCACAACTCTACCTTCATTCCCACCTACCCCATTACAATTTCCTTTATACCATCCACTCCCTCCCCTTCCTTCCCCAGCATCCACTGACAAACTACTTCCTGTCAGACTCCAAATATATCACTTCCTTCCCCTGCTATTACACTCTGTCTATAACCCCTACACTGCCATCAAAAATGAAACACCTTATCATTATCACCTCACTCCTACTTCTTCTCTCTGCTGTAACCTCTTATCACTTACACCTTCCTTATTCTCTTTTATGCTTTCCTACCTCCTATACCTTTGACACTCATTCTATACCTTCCTACTTTCATATCTCCCCAGCCCTTTTCAACCTTTCTATCTCTTCATAGGTTCATAGGTTCATAGGTTGGTACTAGGCTATCAGCCCTAGGGCCTATACAAGCCTAGCCATAACAATTCCCTGTCTATTTCTTCCCACATTATTTACTTTCCTGGACCCCTATCTAGCAGGGTGACTGACGTGATCCCTGGGGTGAATTTCCTTTCTCCCATCTAATCGTCAAGGTTCCTCTTGAAGAGGTCCAAAGAGGCACTCTGCTTGACATGTATGGGCAATCTATTCCAGAGTCTGGGGAGTCTCTGGGTCAGGAACGTATCCCTCCAGCATGTTTTGTTTATTGTGATGACAAGATTTAGATCCCTGGAGCATGTAGCTCTGAGGGGTTGGGATTTCTTTAAGTGTAGCATGTCCAACAGCTCTGGGTTTGACATGGCCTTGTATGTTAAGCAGAGATCGCCTCTGAGTAGACGATATGCGACAGAGTATAGCTGCAGTTTTTTAAGGCGGTCAGCGTAGGGCATCTGCTTTAGGCTTGTGATTCTTTTAGTGAGGTATTTCTGAGGCCTTTCCAGTTGTTGCAGATGTTTTGAGAGGTACATACCAAATGGGGCGTTGTATTCTATAATGGGTCTAATGAGGGATGAGTACAGTGGGACAATGACCTCCTTTTTTCTCTTCACAAACTGTCTATATTGCAAATCCATCCTCCTACCTACAAATCTAAACCCAAGTTACACAAACTACATCTATGTACTACTGTACTCCCTCTTCCCACTAATATCTTACTCATATCTGGGGATGTCCACCCCAAACCTAGCCCCTCCCACTCTCCCCTCATTCAAACACCCCCCTTATCTTCTACCTTCCTTCCTTCCCCAAACATCTCTCACCATACCCAGCCTCTTACACTAAACCCATCCATATCCAAGCACCTGACAATATGCTCTCTAAATATTCAAAGCCTAACCAACAAAATCACCAATTTCCATGCCTGGATAATGCATACAAACCCTCACATCTTTTCCTTATCTGAATCCTGGCTTAAGCCACATATCACTAGAAATAACATTCTCCCACCGGGCTATAATATCTATAGCTCTGACAGATTCCCAAAAAAGGGGGTGGTGTAGCCATCCTCCACTCCAGTGGCCTCAATCTCTCACCTTTCCCCACACCCATCCCTGACTTTCACCCAGCTGAACTCATCATCCTTGATTGCCCCATTAACCCTCACAAAAAAAAATAGCTTTTGCCGCCATCTATATCCCTCCTGGAAACAATTCATCCACTTTAGAGAATATCTTATCCTGGTTTTCCCACAATACTCCCTATGAAACCTCATCTTAGGTGATGTTAACCTAGATTGGTCTAAACTTAAAACTGGCTCTCCACAACTCAGCATCAACCTCCATCATTTCCATCAACTGATATCTTCGCCCACTCGCCTCCATAAAAACTCATCTTCTGGCTCCATAATTTACTGGATACTCTCCAACTCCCCTCACCACTACCACAACCCCACTACCCTACCAGACCAACTTAGCAACCACTTCCCCACCTCGGTCATTAGATACACCATCCAACCCCCCCAAATCCCACCTTTCTAGAGATAGCTGAAAACTATAATTTTGCATGTAGTCCAATTTAACTCTATTCTATCTACCATTAACTGGTCCATCCTTAAACAAATCCCTTTCAGTGATGCAGTTACTAGGTTCAATAGTGTATTCCTGAATACCCTGAACTCCCTTGCTGCCTCTAAGAAGTTTAGAATAAAACTCAATGATGCTCTCTGGCTCTCAAAAGAAACTAAGTCCTTTATGTTAAAAGGAGATAGTGCTTGGAAAGCCTGGATAAAAACAAAGGAATTACCTCTGCTACATAATTACAGACATCTCAGAAATCTTAGAAAAAACAAACCAATAATGACAAAAAGTCCTTTTATAACTCTGCATAATTCAATAACAAATTCAACCCTTGCAAGTTTGGTATACTATTAACAAAATTATCTCTTCAGGCTGCCCCTCAACTCCCTGCCCCTACCCAAATAATCTCCTCTGGAAACTGCTACTCTTCTCAATAAACACTTTACTGAAACCATTCAAACACTCATACCTTCCAACTGTAACACAACTTCTCTGCCTACCTCTCCCAATATTTCTAACAGACAACTATTATCTTTACATCCAGTTCCTACTTCCTACATCAGATCTATTCTTCACAAACTCAAACCCTAGTTTCCTTCCACTGACAATCTACCTCCTACCTTCCTCAAACTTGTTGCTGACTCCATTGCCTATCCAGTATCTATACTAATCAATAGCTCTATTCAGGAATCCACTGTCCCTACCCTATAGAAATTTTTTTCACTATTCCCCTGCATAAAGGTGAAAACTCTACAGACCCATCTAACTGCTGACTTACAGCTATTCTATCTCACCTCTCTAAGATTCTCAAAAAATGTATCCACTCACAACTAATCATTTACCTCCTCCAGCATAACCTCCTTACTCCCACTCAGCATGGTTTCCTTCCCAACCACAGCACAACTACTGCCACCTTATCCTTTACACATACCATTGCCAAGGCCCTAGACAATAACAAACTCATATCATGTCTCTTCCTTGACCTTTCCAAAGCCTTTGATACAGTCTCCCATCCCCTACTGCTATCTAAACTTGCAGACCTAAATGTATTCCTTTCCTCCCTTGCCTGGTTCTTCAGTTACTTATCCTGCTGGCAGCAATCTGTTAAATGGCTCTCTTCCACTTCTCCATTCATACCTATCTCAACTGGGGTACCACAAGGTTCCATCCTGGGTCCCCTCCTATTTAATGTCTTTACCAATGATCTCTATACTTCTTGTAAACAATCCTCCCTCATCTAATATGCAGATGACTTGACTCTCACCTCCATCGCAGATAATATCTCCAATCTCCACACTCTTACTCAACAGGCCTTCCTATCCACTGAACAGTGGTTGTCCAGGAATCTACTCATTCTTAACCTTAAAAAGGCCAAACTCTTATTATTTTTCCCCCAATCTCTCTCTCACCTGAAATCCACCTTTACTATTTCTTCCTCTTATCCAACCTGAAGCTCACACTAAACTCCTTGGGGTCATCACAGATTATGAACTCAAATTCAACTTGCACATCCTCCAAAGCATAAAAAAGACTCACCAGAAACTTGGTTTACTGTATCACAACAAAAAGTTTCTAACTACAAATGCCAGACTCTCCCTTGCACAAGCTCTTCTCCTCCCCTCCCTTCTGCCCCAGTACTCACCAACATCCAAACTACTACTTTAAACAAACTCCAACAAAGTTACCACAAGATAGCAAGATTTATCACAAACTCTCCATATAATACACATCACTGCCTTGTCCTAAATACTCTCCACTGGTTATAATTCCCCCATCTTCTACTGCTGTCACAACTTCAAATGTTACACTTCAGTCTTTACAAACCTTCATCCTGCCCTACTCTCTCTTCCTTTATCTCTATCTACACTCCTCCATGGACTCTCCATACCTCTAATCAGCAACTACTACAAATCTACCAACCCAAAAAAATAGCTGGCAAACTCCTAGATAAAGAGTCTCAATTGTCCTGTGGACCAATGGGATGGGTGGGGTACCACTAGTAAAAAAATTATTATCTAATAATCTAATTATATTTAATAATAGCAAATAGCAGCAATTTTTCTTTTTAGGAAAGGAAAAGAAAAGCAGTTGTTGGAGCGCCATCGGACTCCACGAGGGGTTGTTATACGGTCACAGTCACAGAAGCGCTCCGTTGCCCAAGTATATCTGTTCTGCGAAGCGCAATGGCAAAAACTACTACATACTTCATGGCCTCAATTTTACAATTAATTTTGTGATTGATGAAATCCATGTGCTGCCTTCAACACAAACTCAAGGCATATTTGTTCCATTATGAGGAAGAACTGTTTTTTATGTTTGTCAGGGCCACACAGACTAATGACTGGGATTTATCTTCTATCTTCATAGGAGGGGTAATAACCTTAAAGATATTTGTAAATGCCACATATTTTTTAGCAGCTTTTAAGCCAATTTTCTATGTTATGTTGGTAAACGGATAGAGGCTTCTTCTGTGTATATACCACACACATTACGCTTATCATCAATAAGAAAAGCGCAACGCATTGTCAAAATATCAGAGGGGCCACAATCTCTCATTGTTTGAGCTGACCTGAGCAACTTTAAATGCTCCTTTTTCCTGGATTTTTTTTTTTTTGGGCTAAATAAAAACTGTATATAAATTTTGCTATTACCTTTTTTAATACTTTTTACCTTAGTTATTACTTTTTTACTCTGTAACCTATCACCCTATCCCATTAATCAACTCCAAGGACATGCATATATGTTGCATATATTTTGTTTGTATAAGTTCCATCTATGTTTTCTATTCATTCCATAATTTAAACTATAACATACTGAAACATACATATTAGCTTTTTATATTGCTTGCTTTTTTGTTAGGTGACCAGGTGATAGTGTGACCAGTTAGTAGTATTTATTATTTATATTTTTTATTATTATTATTTATATCATTTTTTTTTTTTTTTTTTTATTTTTTTTTTATTTTTTTTTATTTTTTATACTTCATACTATGTATTTGTTCACCCTTTTGTTTGTTATTATTTCCTTTTTTAAGTTTCATCGTTGCTTTCAGCAACATTGTAAATGCTTGTTGTGGTGACCAACAACAATGCTTTGTTTTTTTTTGTTTAAATGCATTTGGTTTTAACCTTTCAACTGCTGATGGCTCTTCTGGCTTTCTGGAAAAAATTTTTTTTTTTCTGAAAAAAATTGCTTTCTTTTTTCTTTTACATTGTTCTGGCTGCAGTCAATCGCCCAAGCCTGGAGCAAACTCCTAAGAGACATTTGTTCCATCATTCACCCATCCCACTTTAAAGGAAATCTCAAACTTCATCAACTCAACTCCAAAATATGCCCCTGTCAAGCCCCTACTTAAGCTCCCCACAACCTTACTATATACCTTTTCCATCCCTCCGCATACAGCTAAGTACTCCACTATTGTGAATATTTATTAAACTCTACAATCAATACTGTTGGATTTAACTCTTTTTGTAAATATGTAAATATATTTTTTAGTCTGTAAAAATATTGATATGTATATATCATGTGTTTGCATTTCTGCTTTGTCTCTCTAACATTCTTGTATAACTGATTTTTACCATATTTTTTTACTCAAATGTTTGATTCTCTGTAAACTTTTTGTGTTTTTTTGGAGCTTTTCTCCTCGGGTCTCCAGTGAAAATGGGCCAAAAGCCCAGCTGGACCAACCTGGTTAACAATAAACATTCAAGAAGGAAAATAACTTGGGGGATGGAGGGAGGGAGTGAATGCTACAACAGTGAAGGAAAGGACATCTAATGGTAAGATTTTACACAACTGTGCTGTCCTTATATTTACTGTTGCAATATTCCTAACATATGGGAGAGTGCCAAAGCTCAAGACGAAACTTGGGAGGAGGAAAGAGCAGTAGAGTCCTCTAAAAAGCCATGAAGAATGGTCCTAGCAAAACCAGCTCTAGCTCTGGAGATATCATCTAATGTGTAGTGCTTGGTAAGAGTATGTATAGAAGTCCAGGTAGCTGCTTCAAGAATAGATTTAGTATCCAACCCCTTGAAAAAGCACAAGAAGAAGCCACAGCTCTAATAGAATGAGCCTTTACAGAAAAAGCTCTTACCATGAAAAGTATAACAGAAAGAAATAGCCTTTGAAATCCAAGAAGAAATAGTTTGCTTGGATACAGCTAATCCTAAGGACCTAGGATGAAAAGAAAAACAACTGATCAGATTAGTCCTATCCAAATGAAATCTGAGTTGTTTAAGTATGTCCAAAGTATGCATAACCCTCTCATTGTCAGATTGTGGAGAGAGGAAAAAAGTTTGCAAATGAATAGACTGATTAAGTAACAACTCATTAACCACCTTAGACATAAAAGAAGGATTAGTACGCAAGGACACCCTGTACTTATGAAATATCAAAAAAGGAGGACAAGACATAAAGACTTGAAGCACAGACACCCATCCGGCAGAAGCAAGTGCCAACAAAAGAACAGTCCTCCAAGAACAATGTCGCAAGTAAGGTGACGCAGCAGGCTCAAAAGGAGTCAGAGTCAACTTCCCAAAAACAAAATTAACTTCCCAGGGAAGAGGAACAGGCTTCCTGGGAGGTCTCCTATGAAGGACGTCTTTAGGGAACTGTGTAGCCTCAAATCTAGAAGTCAATGGAGGAGATAAAGGCAGACAAACAGAGATAGTTGATAAGTGGGCCTTAATAGAAGAATAGGCCAAATCAACATTGAGCAACTCACACAAATAAGAGAGAAGGAGAGGGACATCCACTGAAATCTGAACCAGGTTATGACAGAGACACCAATCAGAAAACCTTTTCCATTTGGATAAGTAGGATTTCCTAGAAGTGGACTGCCTGGTTTCCTGCAGGACCCTCAGCACATCCTCAGAAAAAAGGTGTCTATGTGGACTCACAATCCTGTCACCCACAGTGTCAGCTGAAGAGTTGACAGGTGGGGATGGATGAGTGATCCCTTGTCTTATGTGAGTAGGTCCACCCTGTGAGGTAACTTGTGATGATTGCCCTTGGCTAAATGCAGAGGAAGAGAGAACAAGTGCTGTCAAGGCCAAAAGCGAGTCACCAACAAGATTTTGGGAGCAACATGTTGAATTTTGAACAGGACATTTGGAATGAGAGGAAGGGGAGGAAATGCATAAAGAAGCATCCCCTTCCAAGAAAAAGAAAGGGCATCCACCTTCCACACCAGAGGACCTGGGACTCTGGCACAAAATAGAGGAAGGTGTCTGTTCAGAGGGAAGGCAAATAGATCTACCTGAGGAGAGCCCCACTGATGGACAATGCCCAGAAACACATCTATGTGAAGCATCCATTCATGGAATTGAGTTAAGGACCTGCTCAGTGTGTCTGCAACAGTGTTTTGACCAGAAGGGATATAAACTGCCTGAAGAGTCACCTGATACTTGACAACAAGTTCCTATATCAGGAGTGCCAACTGTTAAAGAAGATAAGATATTGTTCCTTCCTGCTTGTTTATATATCACACCACTGTGATATTGTCTGTGAATATCTTGAGAGGTCATGGAGAGAAAAGAGGATGAAAAGCCAGAAAAGCCAGCATAAGAGCTGTCATCTTTTTGACATTGATGTGCTTTTTCTGTTGAAGAGGCAACAGCATCCCCTGTACCTTTAGAGAGCCAAATGCTGCTCCCCATCCTATGTCTGAAGTATCTGCAAACAATTCCTGAGGAGGAAGATGGGGATGAAAAGGAAGTGCTGGATTTAGAGGCAACTGCTGGATCCACCAGTGAAGTTCCTTTTTGAGATTAGGAAGAAGAGGAACTACAAATTCTAGAGGATGTGCATGTGATAACTAACTCCAAAAATCACTGAAACTTTCTTATGTGGAATTTGGCCAGAGGGAGCATAGGAATGGTTAATGCCATGAAAATCAGATCTCACAGAAACTCCCTGGCTGTAATGGAGTCCAGAGGAAGAAGAGTTTGAAAAAAGGAAATAAGACTTAAGGCCTTTGAAGGAGGCTGGGATGCCAGCATAGACACTGTTTGAATCCTGCAGTAAGGGAGATGGGAAAATGAAGATTTTGCTAAAAAATCTCTGGAGAGGTAGCCTGAATCAGCAGATCTTTGAAGTAAGGAAACATTTGAATCCCCTGAAGCCTCCAAAAAGCAACCATAAGAGCAAGGCATTTGGCAAATACCCTTGGGGCAGTAGGAAGGCCAAAGGGCAAAGCAGACAATGGTAAATGACAGGAAGCAACAGAGAAACACAAAAAACTTCCTGAAAAGGGGATGGATTGGTATATGGAGATAAACATCCTTGAGATCCAGAGACACCATATAGGCTTGAGGAACCAAAAGAGGATAAAGAGTCTGAAGGGACAATATTCAAAAGGTGGGCACCTTCAGAAAGGTATTTATATGAGAGAGGTCTAGAACTAGTCTCCAAGTACCCTGTTGTCTGGGTACTAGAAACATTCTGGAGTAAAATCCTCTCCCCCTTTGGGATACAGATACCTCTTGAATAATACCCTGAGTCAAAAGGTCTCAAAGAACCTCTGGGAAAAAAGGAAGTTCCAGTGGAGGATGAAGAATACCCATTAAAGGGGGGTGGGGTTTCCACACCATGAAATACCCCTGGCAACCAATGGACAGAATACAAGAATCTTGAGTAACTTGAAGCAAAACAGGAAGAGAAAGATAAAGGTGACGAAAGAGAGGACTGAGGCTGGGATGAGATGGATGGTCACACAGCACCTGTTTTTTCAGGAAAGGAAGACTTCTGAGTCCCTAAAGTCTGAGTAGCCTTAGTAGGGGGAGCCCACTTGCCACTCTCTTTGCCTTTAGTAGGTGGGTGAGATTGCCTGCATACAAAGGCTGGCTTATTAGTGCAGTTTCTATGAAATTTTGGCACAGGAGAGACAAACCCATGTTTGAGTTCCTGTAAGGCCTTCCCCTTATCTTGAAGGGGCTTAAACATACCAGCAGCTGCTTCCCCAAACAAAATATTATTATTAAAAGGAGCATCCATCAACTTAGCCTTGATATCATCGGCTAAAGGCTGAAGCCTAAGCCAAGAATACCTCCTCATCACTGTACCAAATGTAGCAACCTTAGAAAAGGCATCTGCTGCATCATAACTACACTTAATAGAATGACAAACCACTTTTGAGGAAGTCCCTAGCAAAAAAAAAATAGCAGAAGTTTTACCCTCAGAGTCTGGGGGATGAGAAATAAGCTGACAAGCCTGAGAAAGAAGAGCCAGCACATATCTGGGCATATGGATCTGATAATTAACAGTCCTAAAATCCAGGGTAGCTGAAGTGTAAACCTTCTTACCTAGCCTTTCTATGGTTCTATTGTCTTTATCAGAAGGCAATAACTTGGGCGAAGAAAGCAATTTGAAGGCCTGTCAGAGGCTACAGACACCACTGAAGAGTCAGCAGCAGGAGATTTATACAAAAAGTAGCAATCCTCGTGCACCTTGAAACCAGGTTTCTTGGGAACAGATAGCAGAGAAGCAGGAGCTTTAGAGGCATTGGAAAAAGCATTCAACAAAGTAGCCAAGACAGGAGAAATAGCAGAAGGTTTCAGAGATTCCATCTGCAGCAACTCCTGTTACCTCTTATGGATTTCAGAGACCTAAGCACAAGCTCATTTAAAAAAAAAAAAATCCATCATTCTAGAGATTGGGTCCCCAAAGGAAATTTCTTCAAAAGGAGTATCAGGACTATTCGATTCATCATCCTCTGACCCATAGTCCAAAGGAGAAGGAATTTGGGAAGAATAAGCAAGGAATTCCTGATCAGAATCTGACTCCTCCTCAGAGAAATACTGTTCCTTAGGCCTTTTAAAGTGAGAAGAACAGCAAGGTGGAGCAGGAACAGAAACCCCCTGAGGAGGGTTTAATGTCATCAGAGCATTAAACAAATCATAAGTAAAGGCCTGCCACTCACTGTAAGGATCCCTAGGAGCAGGAGAAACATGCTGATTTTGTTTCTTATTTAAAAGAACATCCACCCTATAAAACTTAGAAGGCTTTGACCCAGGATGACATTCAATAACTGTAGTAGGAACTTCTTCCCTAACAAAAATCTGCAGAACATCCCTAAGCCCCTCAGAAATACTCAACCATGGTTCCCTCTGAATGTCCGAAACAGATGCCTGTAGGCCTTGTCAAATGTGCTGCAAGCCAGATCCTCACTGGCCTTCAACCCAGTCAAAGCAGAGAAAAATGATAACAAAGCCGGGTGAATCTCTGTGTTCTCATTGACTTCAGGAGAAACACCTGGTGGAGGCTGGACAGGGGATGATTCTGGTCATAATTTTCTAAACTTCTTCTTCCCTAATGGCTGACCCTTGGGGTGGGAAGTTCCTTCCATTGTTGCTTTAGTGAGAAGCTTAAGGCATTGATTCTCAAGATAGCAGGCAAGAGAAGAAAGCATACTATGTAAGGTCTTAGCTACAAAAGCCTGAACATATAACAAGTTGTATGGTTGTGAGAAGCTCTTAGGCAAAACAGACACTTATTGTGGTGGTCTTTATGGGAAATCTGTTTCCAACCCTGACATTTACCCCTCCTGGATGACATTAACCCCCCAGAGCAACAAAAAGGCTAAGAAAAAAACAAAACCCCAATGGGGTACTTATCTGTAACAGCTCAGTTTCAGCAAGAAGACATATGAGTTGAAACCAGAAAATGACAACTGCATTCAAACTGGCTGAAATGATGTAGGCATTCAGACCAATGATCTGGAGATGTGTTTGGACTGGCAGCAAAGAAGTTCTGAGTATGGTATGTCCGGACATCACCTTTATGCCCTACACTATGCAAGGAGCATACGATGACGTTTGGCTTACCCACAGTAGGCTTTGGTATACTGGCCAACATTGGGCTAAACATGGCAGGGAATCACATATGTTAGGAATACTGAAACAGGGAATGTAAGGACATCTCCCATTACTACTACCTCTGTTACAAAGGGAGTGTTGAACTAGGACTTCTAGTCTCAACAATTTTTCAGTTTGCCTACCCTTTGTAATATAAAACATAAGTCTGTGTGATGCCTTTCATGCATCATGTTGTACTCAAACAAAATAATCCCATCCATACCCACACAACCCATAAACTCCACCAGGAAAACCACACCAGCCCAATCCAAAGACTCCACACCAAACCCCACCCTCGACAGCCAACCACATGCCAAACTTAATCAGAAACAACCCTGCTACTGACTGAACACATGACAAAAATCATGACACAATGCACTGACTCATGCTGTAACTTGCAGATCCCAACAGGATGCCACCAACTTCATGATCCAAATGCATCAAGTCAACCCAAAAAGTAATCAAACAAATCAACACTAGGAAACAAAGGAAACAAAGAAAAAAAGCATCTGCAAAAGAACCAAAATAGACTCACCCAAAAAAAAGGATGCAAAAAAAGGAAAATCACAATTGCCAAAACTCAAAAAATAAAAGCATAAAAAAAAAGAACTAGTTAAAAAAATCTAAAGCTCCAAGCTAGCCCAGAAAAATACAAAAAACAGATAAAAAATCCATAAGACAATTCAATAAATATACCCAAAGCTAAATATGAAAACACAGAGTCCATCTATTCCTAAATCACCAATCAGAAAAATAATGATATGATGGATCCATAACATAAACCAAATGGCCTCAAACTCACTGCTCTAGAATGGCCCATCTCAATAGCAGCCATGGGAATACACCACCCAATGGACCATAAACAGTACATTGGCAAAACGCACTACTAACACCCGGCGTGAAGCACCCATGGGACAAATGGCTGTGTCACTTATGTGTATACCTCAGAGGTTCGACCACACTAGTAAGTCCCGCCTAAGTGTCCCCTTAACACATAGGGGGATCAACTTGGATACCGGAAACTAAATCCCCACACCTCACTCACCGGGCATGCACCTTGGATCCACGTAATTTACAAACATCCACAAGAGCAGACCTTATCTGCAAAAGCCCACCCTGGACCCATAACACATATCAGGAAAGGGTTGGGCTTGATCCCTGAACCTGATTGACTTGGGTTTTGAAATGAGCTCCCTTGGGGTGGGTGGACCAGTTTGGACCCACACATCACATATGCACCTTGGCTGGAACCCTTTAAGGTCTTTGAACAGCCTATAAGAATACGTTGGGGGTGGTTTCACCCACATCCATATGTAATCCTAGATTAAGGCCTTTGACACCATCCCCCCACTCTGTAAGTATATAATAAAAAATCAGCTCCAGCTCAACAATCCACATGAGAAGAGTAGGGTTCAAATCTCTTCAGGATAGTGTTGCTGGGAAGTACAGGGTACCAGGAAATAAGAACTCTAAAGGGACTCTGGCTAACAGGACCAAGTACAGGTCACATGTTTATCACCTGCAATCTGGAAGTATTTATGATGACTGCAAAAGGGACTCTGGCTAACAAAGTTGAATGGGCTGCAGAAGATGGCCAGTGCAAATAAAATGGATTGGCAGTCAATTGCTAGAGCCACATGGAAACCAATGTAAACATATGTGACATTATCACTAAATAGGAAAAACAGTACTGTATGATGAGAAAGTTTGATAAGAGACTTAGGGACACAAGTAGACATCACCTTCACAAGGGACAGCCAAACACTGGTCAACTCATCCGAAATCCTCACCACTCATTTCCGAAGGGCTTTTCATCCAGAAAAAGCCAGAAAAAGGGCACTCATCCCATCCCTACTCATCCCTCAGTTAGATCCCTCATCCCTCTATAGACCCCATTTGGTGGCACATTCTCAAGACATCTCCAACAACTGGAAAACAACTCCAACAACTGGAAGAAAGACAAGAACAAGCCTAAAAAAGATGCCTGGGCTAAAGCACAACTGCCCTCTTTGAGCTACTACTCTCCAGCTATACTCTACTCACAAGGCATATCTCGTCACGCCCAGAGGCCATCAACAAGCCCACCCTCAAACCCAGAGCTGTTGGACAAATCCCACACAAAAAGGCTCCCTCAGCCTAGAGCTACGCTCATCACTAAAAAAAAACATCACAAGGCTGGAAAAACTGACCCAGAGACTCCCCAGACCCCAGAGACTCCCAGACTCTCTATATGATGCCCTATATATTCTCTTCCTCTCTCTCTTTGACCCTCTTCATTGGGATGGGATTGGATAGGAACCCCAGGGATCATGTCAGTCAGTCAGTCGCCCTGCTAGACAGGGGTCAAAAAAGTATAAATGGGAAGAAAGAAAGGGAATTGTTATGGCTAGGCTTGTATAGGCCCTAGGGCTGATAGCCTAGTACCAACCTATGAACCTATGAACCTATAAAACAAATACCTGCTGTACTGTGTGTGCTGAGAGATGTAAATGGCACAAACGTGCATCTTACTGACTTCATCTTCATTTTCACAGCAACAATGCACAGTCTCCATGGTGTAAATTCCCTTATTCCACAGTAACAGTAGCATTTCTTGAGTAACAAGATAGAGATACAGCTTATGCCTACTAGAAACTGTCTTGAAAAGATGTCTCAGCATGCAGTTTGTAAAAGTGCTTTTTGACAATGCATTGTTTTGAAATGTGAGGAGAAGAAGCCAAAGGGTGTTTGTACATAATAGTATTGTAGTATATGGAACACTCTGATTACACTCCAATATTCAGAAAATGACAAACCAGTTAAGTGCCAGAGTGGCTGGTGACCTGACCTTAACAAATGTTAAGTACCCCCTGCTTTTGTTGTTAAGGTCAGGTCTACCACGCAGTAGTAAAATCTGCCTGTACTGACTAATAAATGACAGTGGCAGAACAAAAGATTTGTTTTTGCTTCCTGTCCCTACCCTTAACATGTCCCTAACTTACTGTATATAACAAAAAAAAAAAACTTAGAAAGTTGCTAGCATAATAGGATATGTTTGTCTGCAAAAAATGAAAATATGAACTTTGAAACTCAAATATATGTCATTATTAGTGACGTGAATCCTCAGTGGTTTGTCTGAAAACCTAAGATTTTATGAGGAACAAACCAAAACTATAAAGGAATAGTCTGGATATTCTATGAAAATCTAGACAGTAGAAAGGCATTAAAGGTAAGAGTAAATGTGATGAACTGCATTATACCGCCTTTCTGACAATGTCCACTATGTGTGTTATGGCTTTGAAAGCCAAAAAAGCACTTAGCATTTTTTCTGGCCTGTAACTAATAGTACATGGAGCAGATAAAGCTCTATGCACGACAAAGAATTATGATCGTCTCACCGATTCTAACCCTATATTATGTGCAGTTGACGTGGATGCCAAGATTCACCTCTTGAGCTTCACTCTCAAGGAGATTTTCTTGTCATCCATATCTTGAATACATAATAACCGGGTTATTATAGGAGAGTCGGAGAGTCTGTCATAATCCTCAGTGTTTGTTTTTTATTAATTTAGTGACTGTCGTCCAAACCATTTGAGACAGTCTGCCTAAAAGCTAGATTTCCTTGGCATCAGCTATTGACAGTCAAATGGCAGCAGCAGGCTGATTAGAAAATAGTTATGGAAATTATTTAAATTAATTTACACATTAGTTTTAGTTATGGAAATTATTTAAATGAGTTTATACATTATTGTAACTATATAAAATCAAATCATGTAAGAACAGACTATAGACTGTGGAAATGATGTACCAGTCTGAGTCAATAAATGTATTATATGTCAGGATGCAATCTGTTTTCCTGTATAACATAAAATTCAGATTCTCCAGAATCTGAATTTATCTTTTGCTGTATGCTGTTTTAAGGATAGCTGTTTCTGTCAAAATCCACTGTGATTTCCAGTACTAAATAGCTGTGAATCCATTACACGCATACATGCATACATACAACACACACACGCTCAAGCATGCACACACACACACACACACACACACACACACACACACACACACACACACACACACACACACACACACACACATACACACACACACACACACACATGCATGTGTGCACAGACAAATACACTCCCCTTTTCACAAAAATTGGTTCTTCATTCCATGCACCCCTTCCTGAAATCCAGGACATTTCAGTCATCCCCAGGCAGAGCTTTATTCATACCAAAATATACTCTTTTTTTCTGTTTACTTAGGTAATAAAGTTGCACCGACGTTTCAATGGAGATTGTACATACACATTATAATCACTTATCTATTAATACCTATAGAGTTACATGAAGAGCTTTCAAGAATCAAACTCACATCTGCTAGATGCACCACACACAGCCAAACACATTTATAGCTCCATAAATATTGATAGCTAAAATGTTGATTAAAATGCTAATAATAATTTGATTGTTGTAGTGTGAAAAACAATGAAATAATAATGTTTCTGTTGGTTAAATAGTTTAGTTTTGCTGATCTTTCTTAGGGCAAACATGAGACAGACTTATAGATTTAAATGTTTAATAAGCTATAAAAATGCCATTAACTAAGTTGATAAACTGTTTTCTCTGAAGTGTCTAATGTGTGTCTTCTTGTTCCACTCTGCTTTAAGAGCATATTAGCATATTTGGGACTGACTGTAAGAGCTATAAATGGAATATGAACATGCTTGTCCATGGCCTATTGCATTTTCCATCTTCTGCCTCTCTTTTAACAGCCAATACAGCACAGTTAAAACAAAACCAGCTCCCCTGCAGCCATTCACAAAGGGTGGTGGGTAAAAAGATGAACTGAAATATTTGTCAGTTAGAAATAAGGGAACTTTTGTGGAACTTTTGAACACACTTAAAATGTAGCTGAGTCTGAGGTAGCTCAGTGGCAACATGTTGGTATGAGACTCACATTAGATATAGTGTAGTGTAGCCATCAGGAAAACATGGAATGTTTTGTGTGTGTGTGTTTGCGTGTGGGTGCGCGTGTGTGCACGTGTGTGTGTGCGTGTGTGTGTGCGCGCGTGTGTGTGTGCATGTGTGAGCATGTGCGTGTGTGTGCATGTGTATGTGTGTATGAAAGAATGACCAGATGACAGGAGATACATTTTAATTCAGTCATTTGGAAAATTCATGCTTCTGCAAATAATGAATATTCTCATTATGCTACACAAAACTATTCAAAAATAAAATTATTTGAGAGGATTAGTTTATGCTTTTTTATACTCAAGAGAATAATTCAATATATAGTCTGTATTAATGTTTTACATGTGTGGATGAATTTACTTTTCGCCATGAGTGGATATATGTACTTCCTCATTCTTTCTCACCTCCTGACATACTATATGAAGAGTTCCTTCATTTCCAGGAATGGAAATCTACCTTCTTTCTCTTATCACACAGATAATCTCTATCATTTCTGCATCATGCTAGAATCATTTCAAACACAATGACACCATCCACATTCAGACAGAAATTCTATTTCAGCTAGCTTTAGTGATGTTAGCTGCTAAAAGTACAATTAGTAGGAAATTGGATTCAAACCCCGGGATTCAGCAAGCCGTATTTTCCATGCAGGAACAGTGTAGGAGGTCCTGCATGGAAAACGGTTGCTGAGCGATCCAGGAAAGTGGCGTTTTCACATACACAAGCAACCCTACACTGTTCTAGCATGGAAAACCAGCAAATATGCAAATCACCTCATTTGCTTGTGAAAAACCATGCAAATTAGGTAATTTTGTGATTCACCAAGCTGCACAGACTCCGTGTAAGAACAGTGTCAGTGCAGAAATGTATTTGGCTAATAACCGAATACATTTCTGCATCTGACAAACGGAGGCATGACAGCTCATGTAAAAGCATGTATTATGTTTAATACACCTGCTAATGGCCAAATATAATGTCATTGGCATTAAAAACAGTTTATTTTCTTTTAAAATTAAACCTCCCCATGTCCTACTGCAAGGACTGTGGGCCAGGCCATAAATACTGCTGGGATAAAGGCCCAGCTATAGGGATACCTCTGAGATATTGCTTACATAATATTAGGAAGAGGGGAGAATAACAGATGGGGGGGGGTGTAGAAGCATGGATATCATTGAGCGTGTGAAGTCTGAAACTCTAATGTCCATCCATACTACTCCCTGACTGAAAACCCATGAATGAACAGGCACAAAACTGCTTGCAAATCACAATGTGAAGGTAAACTGACCAGATATGAGTCCTGCCTCTGAATAACCTGTGTGTATCTGTACAGCTGAGAGGTATGGCCCCAGCAGGATATGGCCATTCTGTGCAGTTGAGAAAAGCATAAGGAAGTGATCCCCAGCCAGCATACTAACAAGGTGCTGGACCATTTACACCGAACAAGCAGTCTATTGTCTGTAGCTACCCCTCCACAATGGCAGGAGTGTGCCAGAATGTGTAGTCTGTATCCCTCAGAATATTGGTCTCATCTTCCTTCATCCTGTATTTCCCTGGTAAATAACTGTGAGCAAAGAATGATAACTGTCAGTAGTTGATGACATGATACATCACAGTGTAAAACAGTGCATATATCAGAAAATCTATGTTACAACCAAACATGTCACACAAGCAGCACAGATAGCAGTAGTTACAGTATCCTGCATATGTTATGCCCATTGTGTCTCCATATTGGCAACCTATCTAAAGATATCCTGCAGAAACAGTTTGCTAGGTGTAGCTGTAGCACACAAAACCCTGAACTGGAGTCCAACCCTCCCAGGAATGGATGCATACACTCAATATAGAAGGTCATACTGGGCATGCTCCTACACTTAGAGAAATGAAGCCCATGTCTCACAACAACGTGGACTAGAGATACTGGTTATTTTCAGCTGTCTGTGCACACACACAAATTGTACACTATTGATACTTTCAAATACACACATTGGATAGGAATACTCACACATGTCTAAGGCCAACATAATATAATAGGTTCATAGGTTCATACGTTGGTACTAGGCTATCGGCCCTAGTGCCTATACAAGACTAGCCATAACAATTTCCTGGCTATTTCTTCCCACTATATATGTCAATCATACACACACAGAGAGACATGGAGAAGAGAAAGAAAGACAGCAACAAAGAGAATCCCATTATGAGGCCTTTCCCACTCGCTACACATCCCATTTGCCTATATCACATGATGTGCTGATGTCATTCACTGCAGAAATACCTTTGGTTAGCCTCCAGCCCTATAGTCTCAGTGGTGCTTGTGATAACTGTGTAACACTACAGTCCAAATAAGTATCCATGTAGCAGTTGTAATCTCAGTCCTTTCAAATGTTTTGTGTGTGTGTGTGTGTGTGTGTGTGTGTGTGTGTGTGTGTGTGTGTGTGTGTGTGTGTGTGTGTGTGTGTGTGTGTGTGTGTGTGTGTGTTTCTAGATGAATGTGGTTGAGGGAATTCACACACACTAAACTTACTTTACCTTTCCATCAGCACTGCTGCTGATGTCACTCACCTTCAAAGATACATTTGGACAATTCTCTAACATATAAACTCTGTGGTGCTTGTGATAACTGTGTAATACTATAGTATAGCAAACTAGTTAGGTAGGAGTTCTAATCCTTGTCCTACCAACTGTAAAAATGTGTGTGTTTGTGTGAAAGAGTGTGTGTGTCTTTGTAGACACCTGATTTTGTGGTCATTCACACTTACTACACTTCCCTATCACCTCCTTTAGCACTGCTGCTGATGTCACTCACCTTAGAGGTATGTTTGGAGAATGTTCTATCTATAATCCCTGTGGCACATGTGATAAATGCAGAACAATGTAGTAGTAATAACTGCATAAGTAGGGGTTTGAATCTCATTCCTGGCAAGTTTATGTGTACGTATATATGTCTGTACCTTAAAGAGTTTGGCCCCATTTACATCCAATACAGTTCTCAGTGCCTGACTTTAGCAGTCCTGAGATATAATTCACCTTAGAAGTACCTGTTTGAAACCCTAAACCATGTAAGGTCAGTGGTGTGTGTGGTAAATGTGTAACTTAATGGTCTGAAAACATAGCTCGATAGAGGTTTGAACCTTACTCCTTAATATAATGGTCTGCAAACATAGTTCAATAGAGGTTTGAACCTCACTCCTAGCAAATGTAAATGTGTGTGTGGGGTGAAATCTCTCACCCACTACATCACCCAATCCCAGTATTTACAAGGGCTGGTGATGTTCCTCACCTTAGAAGTACCTTGGGACAACATCTGTCCTATAAGCTCTGTGGCATGTGCAATAAAGGCATAACTCTGTAGTAACAATACATAGCTAGGAAGGGGGTTTAAACTCAGTACTGGTAAGTGTGTATTATCAGTACCTTGTGTGGGTGTTGGTGTGATTGTGTAATAAAAGGATCCATTGCAGCATGGGTTTTGCTAAATTGTTATATTGAGGATCTAGTATATGTCCCAATGTCCACATTACAAGGCCAACAGTTGTCAAACACTGTAGAGGTTGGTGTAGACAATCCACAGCCCTAAATGTCTAGTGCCATGTGCAATGACTATGTGACAGTATGGATTAGTGAACAATATAGGCAACCCTTCTAATACTCAGAGACCATTCTCCACCCACAGATCATACACAAACACACTTGGCTAGGCAGAAACCACTATATCAGTAGTTCTCCTGCAAATTTCCTCACAGATAATACCCACGGTGTGACTGCAGTGGACTACATGCTTGTTGATCACAACAGTGCCACTGACATCAGAAAGTACTTTGATGTGTTACATCTCCTGACTGTGTGTTATCCAGCAAGTAAAAGGATATGGCACCCTGTTCCATCCCCTCAGTAGCCCAATCAATGTGTACAGTAGCCCTTTTGCCATGTTCCCCACTGAATGCCTACAGCAACTGTAGAGTCTGCAACTGTACCCCACAAAGGGAATCCCATACCTTATACACATGCCCTGTATGGACAGACGCCAGTAACTCCAATGAATCCCCGTATCATACTGTCTCTGTAGGTGCCATCACTACCTCAGTTACATAGCCAGGTCTCAACAAACGAGGACAGGAATGCTACTTCTGAAGATACCAATCTGTCCACACCACATGCCCCAGAGACCTCAAGCATACTTCAACATGTCCAAGAACATACATGTGAGATGTGCACAACCCAGACAATGTCCATGTTATGGAATACAAATCACATACATGTGAAGCAGTGCACATCACTGACCACCCACAATAGAAATCTGGATGAGTGGATGGGGAATACAATACCCACCACAGGGGACTACTCTAGTGACTATATTCCTGAGCCACACTGGGAACTAAACTATTTTCATGCGGCCTGATGCCAGGATATTCCCTTGTTTTAGCCTTGTAGAGCCTTCAGGCCCATTCACCTACTACACACCTATGAAGCAATGAACCTATGGATCTCATTACTAGAATATGTGTGTGTGTGTGTGTGTGTGTGTGTGTGTGTGTGTGTGTGTGTGTGTGTGTGTGTGTGTGTGTGTGTGTGTCTGTGTGTCTGTGTGTGTGTGAATAGTAATCTCAGTGTGTTTGGTTGATGAATATTCCCTGTGGCTGTGGTTATTAGCAATTGGAGGTGTGTCCAAACCACAACACGTACCATTCTCCATTGTACAACAGATGCTGTAAATCAACATATACCTATGTACAACCCTCAGCCCTATAATCTGTGAGGCATATGCAATCACTGTGTTACAGACCAGGAATTTCCGTGTACATAATGTACCCTGCCTATGACATGGTGGATGTGTTACCACATGGTCATACCCCATGGTCTTGCTGCAGGGCCACATCCTGGTAACAGACAGATGCCTATAATGGAAATGGGATACAGCATGTGAGAACACATTCACTAAGTACTTCACTTTGGGGGGGAGGGGTAAAGCTGGCACTAAATGTGTTGCCAAGACTGTGGCCAATATCTGTTGTCTCAGGACACATATTAGCATTGTGCAGTAACTCACAACACTTGTGTTTAATGCTGTGGAGTTTGTTGATGTAACTCTCAAAGTCTGTTGTGACTGTCATCAGTGTCTGCTGCATCTCTGCCATCATAGATGCCTATAGGGGATTCCATGAGGTTTCTAAAGTTATGTTTGAGGCTGATAAGGGAGTTCAACAGTCATGGGACACAACCTTTCTCTGCAACAGTGTAGTCCTTCTCATGTACACTTTAGTAATGGCAGGGGACCATCACATTGTCTCGCAGTGCTTGGGGGACAGTGTCTGGGTTCAGTTGGCTCTGGCTAGTACCATGCATTCATGTACCTGTTTGTACAGTGCCTATGTGTATGATTCCACAGTCATGCGGCTATTCCCATTGCCATGGGTGCAGTAAAGACATCCACCCCTGTTTTCATGGCTGCAATCTCAGCTTTGGAGAGGTTTTACAAGGTGGATAACTCTGTGGGGGGTGTGGCTTACATGTTGAGTTCCATGTTGATTACAGCCTGTGTGACTCTCACCTTGCAAGGATTGGCATCTGTTGAAGAGCAAAAGTCCCATATTTAAGTAGTCAACACAGGTCAATCTTGTTGCATCCTCTACCAGGGGTCAGTATGAGCTGGTCCAGGGTGATGGAGTTGATACATCCCAGAAGTGTCGGGCCACTGTACTGGCGCTTGGCCACTTTCCCCAGGTAATGGAGGGGTAGTTGAAGACTCATACTATGCCAGTGTTACTTTGAACAATCATAGATGGCAGGGTGTTGAGAAATGTTTATTGACAGTCTAGGGACATAGATGTGGACCCGTAACAGGCTATGGTCTGGATTGCACTATTACCCCATGGCAGTTGTACCAGAAGTATCTCCAATGCATTATGCTGGGATACTAGTCTGGAGGTGTTCCTAGCCATAATGAATATGAAGACAACATAACCTGTGGAAGTGTGGCATGGTCCATGTTTGGGGGCTGACAGCTGTGGAATGCATCACAGCCTGACACTGCAGGTCTGCTATCTGCTGCTGTGCACTACTTCAACATTACAGTAGACATGTCTCCTCCACTCAAACAACTGCTATGAGTGACTGCATCCTGACAGTTAGATGTCTACTGTTGAGCAGCATGACCCTCAGATTGCATACATGTATAGATGTTATGGTAGTAATACCATTAGGAACACTGCCTAATAAGGCATCATAGGGGTGGCAAGAAACTTAGCCAGTACCTGGAAACTCAGCAGTGACAGATGTAGGACATCTGTGGCAAGTCACTGGTTATGTCAATCATATCATCCCAAGCAGAGAGGTACTGCATCCCCTGAAAATGACACATAACACATAAGCTAATGTTGCAGTCAATCTGTTGATAGTACTGCAGCATCATTCTCAGTGACAGTGGTACACTGCCCAGGGCTACTGTCACACATGCCTGAACCACATAATCAGAGAGTTCAAGCATGTCTCTTGTCATATAGTCTAGGGAGATGTGTCCCAAGTCATTCACACCCACATGGATACAGAATGATACTCGTAGTTGTTTTGGAGTGCCATGACTGGCTGTGTCATGTGTTGGATGCTGGCATGTGATAGATATTTGGCTGTTACCTGCTCCATACTCAACTTAGTGAGTGAGCTATGTGTGTGCCTCAGTACTGAATTGTCCATGATCACTGTATTGCACAAGGTGGTTAGCATTATGAGCTTAGGGTGAGGGGCACACTGTTTAGGTTAAATATGTGTCCCTTGGCATGTGCCATGTTGCGGTGTCTGAGTGAGTGTCTGTCTTGCTGATCTGTGCTGTTTAGGTAAATGTCCATTGAGTGCCTCTGGGAAGGTTGGTGTGTGGCTTTTCACTGTATGTCATGGCTGTCAAAATAGGTGTCATGGTGAGCTACGTGTTCCACATGGTGTGGTGCAGGTGTTGATCATATCCTCATGACCTGCTAGTCCAGTCTTTGCTGAAGAGTGCATATGTCCACACTGGGTGATATATGGGTAACCCTTACTGGTCTGAGTGTTTGGAGTTTAGAGGGGAGGGTTGTCTGTGTACATGAGGCAGTTGCAACAGTGCCTCAGAATGGACAAGTGCTCCAGGTTAATGGGTGAAAGCACAGATAACTGCCCTACAAACATGCCAGGAGGGGTGGACATAACTAGTAAGTACTGGGGCTACATCTGTGATGAACGAGTAATGCTGATAGCTCCCAGGTACCACACTTCTTGATACAATAACCTGGTGAAGTGCCAAGCCATAATGCTAGTTGAAGTGCAAGACAGGAAGAACTAGCATGATGTACAGGTGGAACAGAAGGCAGACTGTCTTTCACTTGTAATACTTTACCACAGCTGTGCAGTTACCAGCAGCTTTGGTCATGTGAAACTTTAATAATCTCTGTAGCATGTGTGGTAACTGTGTAACACTATAGTAGACATACCTAGATAGGCAGGAGTTCTAATCTCAATGCTGGCAAGTGTGCATGTCATGTACTGTCTGGCTTGTATCATTTTTGACCTATGTCTTGTTGATGTCATCCACTTTAGATGTAACTTTGGAAAAGGTGGAAATGTATAAGCTCTGTGGCACATCTGATAACTGCATAGCACTATAGTAGGAATACCTAGATAGGCCGGAATTCTAATCCTAATGCTGGCAACTGTTTGTGTGTGTGTGAGGATCATATCTTGTGTGGCTTATACCATTTTGATGTGTATACCATACACGGCTGGTGACTACCTTCTGCTGCCATTACTGTATATAGTGTGGTAACAGCATATGCCTCATGTGCAGCAGATTAAAGCATTGTGCAGTCCTCTGTACAGATGTGTCTGGCATATCCATATGTTTGCAACCTATACATGGTTGGTATTGGTCTGTGTGCCTTAACAATCCCCACGTATGTGATATTACAGCCACATAGGCCACAGTGAGTGTATTGACACATATGGCAGCATGAGGTATCATACATGACAGAAACATCATGCTGATACAACATCTGCCAGCCTCACAGGTGGCCAGCCTTGTAGGTGCAATACATGATTCCAGATGCATGGTTTTACAGGTGAACATTTCCTGTTATGGGTCACATTACAGGCTGGAATAGGTGTGGACTGTCATACTGTGGTCCTAATTAGTATGTAACAGGAACACCTTGCATTTTAAGAGGGGTGTGTACACAATTTATATCCACTGTATACCACTAATGTGTCACAAATGATGCTCCTTATGCTGTTTGTCCAGCCCATTTTGCTGGCCTCTGTCCAGACATCTTGGCACTGACAAGTTGTGAGGTATGCTACAGGAATGTTGAAGTCATGTCAGATAGGCCCCAGTGGTGATCACTGTGATGCAATACAGTTAACCCCAGCACAAGTGAACATGCACAACAAGCAATATAGCTATTACATAAAGCAATATAGTTATTATTGATGGTTGTGTGCCTGGTAAATTGCATGCACTTCACATGCCTGAGGTATTGCCAGGCAACAACAGAACAATGTCATACTCACCAGCTTTAGACTACTGTCCCATATGCAGACTAGAGTGTCCTAGGTAGTTGTGAGAGGGAGTTATTGTCAGCAGACTCACATGTGGCCTTGGTACAGGATGGATGCAGCATGTCTGCACATCTACAGTAGTAACCGGGATAATACACAATGTCCTGTCCTCACCATAGATGTGCACCTCTGTGCATTAGAAAACCCCATCTGCAACTGCAATCGGACCTAACACATACATGTAGATACAACACAGATACATGTATGTCTGATACATTAGTGTACTAATCCCCACTGGGCCCTTACCTGCATGCTCCTCATACAGAATGTTTGTGTGCAACCCACCTCCACGATGCTTCCCTCAGTGTCATGGCTTGTGCGTTGGGCGTGTGCCACAAGTTTGGTGAGGAGCTCCTCAGTGGTTGTCAGTGTGGGCTGGAAGGCTATGCCCCCACCTGTGGCTCGCTGGTCCCTCCCTACAGCAGCAGCCCACTGATGGGCATGGTGGATGAGTTTGTGGCCTGATGCTGCACATGGTCATAAGTTCTGCTGTGCAGGCCAGCATAATTTACCCTGTGGACCACACTGTTCCACAGGGCAGTCCTCTCCTGCACATCTTCTGCTCTCTGTCCAAATAACAGTGCATAATGTCCAATCACATACTGGGGATGATGTCAGTTTCCCCAACAGGGAATGCTGGTAGGCAAGCACTCTGCATGTTACCTTGAAGACATAAACAGAAAAAAGATCACAGGACCTCATATTGTTGTCAAAATGCACATCAACAGTGGTTATTACTTGCAAATAATCCACACTACACCAAACCCCTCCAAGCTATCATGGCTATAGCAGCTTGCATTACAGGTCTGTCCCTGAGCTATCCTATTCCCCCCAATGTTGGACACTTGATTGCATAATCCTCTATTCTCCATTCATTTCTGTGCAGAGGGTTGACAGTGGGCATCTTCCATGTGGATGGTGTGTGGATGGTGGCAGGTCTGTGTTTGACTGTGGTGTGGATGGAGATGTGAGCACATGCCTGAGTTCATGTAGGAGGCACTCAGTGATGCTACTATTCACCATATAGATATGCTGCTGTTGCCATCAGTAGGCAATATGTACATGCTCACTATTGCTGAGGGGAGGAGTGTGGTTGATGTGCATATCCCCCTGTACAACTGGGGTGGACAGGGTGGCAATGTTTACACCTAACCTGTGTGATGCAGGTTGCCTGTATCCACGGCATGTGTGTATGAGGTATTTTTTACCCCCAGTACAGGGTGAATTGTGTTGTTTCCTCTGAGACTTACGACATATGTTGGGACACAGTTGCAATTGTCCTTTGTGGTGTGGATATGTCTGATTTATAGTCATAGTCAGCCTTACAGTAAGTCACCTGTGAACTTACATGCTTTCTCAGATATAGGTGAACTTGCATCCAAGTTGTTGCCTGCACCTATGTGTCCCTATACAGCCAATGTAGCAACCTATTATGTGGTTTGTGTATTGCTGCTGTCTACCAAAGGGGATTACTCTACCTTGGTGGAGGTTGGATATACAGGTCAGCTATTGCTGTGCCCATATAGCTGCAGTGGATTTAAATGGTGCACATCCCTGATACACTGCCTGATATTTTTGCAATTGGAACATGACACCACAATAACTCATTTCATAACAATTCCCACCTGTAGTGTGACCTATAGCCTGTGCAATTCAATTGAAACATAACAATCTGGTCTGTGAAAACATATGGACATAATACTCAGTACAATAAGCCAGTTGACTGAGTGTGCACACCCTTAAACTGATATGTTGTGTATGCAACTCTTGAGATGATTACAGCATTTATCCATCTTGGTCTGGATTCTAACATCATGGTACATATTCACTTGGCAATAGTTGCTCACCTTCCTAGAAACACCTTTGATTGTATTTCAATGGAATTGTACAAGTTAGGAGTTACATTCAAGATGAGAAACATTATGAAATTATCTTCGGTGGTCTGATTGTCATATAGCACACATATCTGACATTCCAACAGGGGTGTGTACACTTGTGATATCCACTGTATATAGGTATTGATATAGCTGGTAGTAGTAAGCATGGACAGAGGGTCATAATAGGTGGACACTTCTCTGATTAATACCTGATAATCATGCCTACTTAGTACCCATATCAGTGTCAGGGCAATGCAACAACCAGTAGCTGTACACATTTATGTCTTTTGTATGCACTGGCACTGATATTACACACATATGCAACATGCACAACCTATGTACCTGAATGCTAGAAACCCATGTGATTAGTTTTGCACCTTCCAGCTGAACATATGCATACATACATACATGTGCTCAGGGGATACCTGGTATACATTTCTGTTGTATGTTAGTATGGCACACTGTATTTACAGTCTTGCTGGTCAATCATACTTCTTAACCTGTTACAGCAGTACGTCTGGACTAACACATAAATGGATGTCAAAGGGGATATCAGTATTGATAATGTATTAATATAGCTGCACCATACAGTAGTACATGGATTGCACAGTAGGGTTTGAAATCACTGTGATAACCTGGAAGATGTACAACAGTAGGCTATTATGTTACAATGGCATTGCTCACAGACCTGCCAATGGTTTGGCTGATATAACACAAGGATATGTGTATGTGACTACAGATATCAGTCACAAATGTGCTTATTGTCCAGCAGAACACTGTACAGTTGAATGTTATTAATTCAATGTGTCACATGCAGTTCAACATACATGTCTGCAACAGTAATTTACTATGCACATGCCCTCTATATGTCTCTTAGCTTTACAAGGCAAAGATGTGATCATACTCATAATCACAGGTAACATGGATATAGAAAAGATCACATTAACTGGCCTAACAGTGGCACAGTCACAAATTTTTGACAAGACACCCCTTCCATTGTCATATATGAGCTGTCCCTTCTAAGGGTGTGTCAGGCTCCTGAGCTGTGATCCTACCTCACTACCTCTCAGAGCATCACATCTGGACAAAGCCTAAAATGATGGGGGGATAAATAGGGACAGACTTTAAATATTCCTGTTTACAAACATAAGTTCATAGAATGATACATGTTGCATTACAGTGAATATTCTTAAGACTGTGGAGTTTTAAACTCAAGTGGTGTTTGCGCTGTATGTTTTTATGTATCTCCTATTGTATATTGATCTGTTATGTTGATATTTACTGTAGACTACTACATTTTTAGGACATGTCATTGAGGACTGCTGTCAAGCAGTAATGGCATACCTTTCAGTTTCAGATATCTGTGTTTCAAAACGTTCATCCTAATGCATAACTTGTTGGCTATCTACTTTCTGTCTGTCCCCTGTACAGATGTGCAGATGTCAGGTATTGCTATGTCCATACCACTGTGTAGGTGCCCACATTGTATTGTGCTGTGGGCCTGGACACTGTTGCTAGTTCTGACATATGGGACATTCCTTAATGTAAGCCTTGCCCCTTTTCCTTGCCTGTGTGAGGGACATTACCGAAGTGGTGACCTACAGATTCACATACAGTAGGTGGCAATACATCACAGGACAGGACATGTGAAGACAGCCAACCAACATGGGGGACATATCCCCAGATTTGTGAACAGATTCTATGTCATCAGTGCTGTTATACACACAGTGGATTGATAAATTGACAGGGTTTGTGTGGGCACGCAGTTAGTGAGTGAGTCACGACTCACAGTGATATGTCTCTGACATACCTCTCCACTGGCAATGTCTGCCTGTTACGTTTTGTCTGTTCCCCAGACAGTTGGTGTCCTTGGTAAATCAGTTGTGGACTCTGGGGAATGCAGTCAGTAAATACATCTATTGGCATTACCAATGTCATAGTCCTCATAAAGGATGTTACAACAAACCTAGTGACATCTGCAACTGTCTCAATGTATGACAGCAGTATGTCCAATCTACCCCTGTGTTTGTGCCTCTGTTCCATCCTAGCGATACAGGGCTTGATGCCTAGCTTAGTGAGTTATTGCATGATTCCTGAGTGGGGAATGTCATCAAAGGCTTTGGCCAGATCAATGTAGGCTGTATGTGCCACCTTGCCTTCATCCACAGCTCAGGTGACTGACGCCAAGAAGTTGATCGGGTTGAATGTACAGGTATGACCTGCCCTTCACAAAAGTAAACTGTGTGGGATCCTGAGTCTGCAGATTCCCATATCCCTGTTTATTAGGTGCATGATGATGCATTCCATAGCTTCGCATAACAGATTTGTTAGGCAGTTGGGGCAGTATTTCCCAGGGTTTGTAGTCACACCTCATTTGTGGTGAGGGGAGACTGTTGCAGTGCACAATTCAGTAGGGATAAAGCCTGAGGTGAGTCTGTACTTGAACAGGGCACACAGATGAGGTGCCTGGTCACTCTGTAGTTCATGTAGAATGCAGCCAGGGATGTTGCCAGGTCCCATAGAAGCTGTATTCTTGGCCTTGAACAGTGGTGTTTTACCCTGTGCTGCATTAATACTGGGTGCCTGGTAGTGTACTGGTATTGTGATTGGTCCTTTGGGGGCTGAGAGAGAGGGTAAAGTTTGACTCAAGATGTCAGCCAGTATATTGACATTATTTGTTGGCTCAGTCTGGGAGGTACCATTGTCTAGTAGCTCAGAAGAAATCTTGGTATTGCCATGGAGATTCTTTACATAACTGTATGAGGCCTTGTGGTTGTCTTTACTATGTGCTCCAATTCTGTTCTCACAGCTAACTTGTGGTATTTGATGAGGAATCTCAACTTTTAATTGAGGCTGATAAGGGATTATTTCCAGAATTGGGACTTCACCTTATTCCATCTCAGTTCCCTCCTTCTGTTCTATAGTTTCCTTATGGCAGAGGACCATCAGATCAGCTTCCTTTGTTGGAGGTGAGGGTCCTGGTTGTATTGGGTATGGCGGTATCTATGCCTTTGTGTACATGTTCATAGTGCATTGTTGTTTGATTCAGCTGTCATGCAACTAGTCTCCATTTGCATGGCTACCATGAGGTTAGCCACCTCTGTTTTTAGGAGAACATAGTTAGCTTTGGAAAGGCTTTTCATGGTGGTTACCTGTGCAGGGGGCAGGGGGTGAGGGCTGTGGATTTCCAAAGGTGATTAATTTGTGTTCAGATATAACAAGATATAACAAGTGACAAACTTCATGACACCCACGCAGACAGGAACTGAAAGTTTGACTGCTGAATCCTACACTAAGGCACTGTGCAAGCACATCCACTCATGCATGAAACGTGAAATCACAAATCAAACCAAGATGCTCTCCTCCAAAAAAAAAGGAAGCCAATCTGGTAGTCTCCTGCCATAAACAAACTTTCCAACAAAAGGAAGAAACTGTTGCAGAAAAGAGGAAAATCCCAAGATGCAAAAAACTCCCTTACCAGTCGCAGTAAGAAGCTGAGATCCCTCATAAAATCCTCCAAAGCTAGTTACGAAAATAAAATTGCCAAAAATTCCAAAGACAGCCACAAGGCATTCTATAACTATGTCAAGAATCTAATGGCTCTGAGCTACAACAGAATGGCATTAAATATACTGATCCCAAGGGTATTGCTAATATCCTGGCAGATCAATTCAGTGCCAACTTCGCCCCCTATCACCCCCTAAACAGCCCATCTCAATACCGGAAGATTGCCAAATTCCAGTAATAACGACCACACAGGTAAAAACTCCACTCTCTAAAGCTAAGAATACAGCATCCATGGGACCAGATGACATCCCAGGCTGTGTACTACATGAACTACAAAATGAACTGGCACCTCACCTAAGTGTCATGTTTAATCATAGCCTCACCTCAGGCTTTGTGCACATTGAGTGGCGCAGAGCTACAGTTATCCCACTCCACAGGGGGGGATCCACCTTGGATCCCAGGAACTTCTGCCCCATCAGTCTGACAAGTCTGATCTGCAAGGCCATGGAATGTATTATTATGGAACTTATAAACAAAGACATTGGCAACCTTCAAACACTGAACCCCACCCAATTTGGGTTCGTGAAGGGCCAATCTTGTCTCCTGAACCTGATTGACTTCTTTGAATTAGTCTCCAGAGCAGTGGACAAGGGTCAGGCAGTCCACACAGCCTATCTGGACCTCGTCAAGGCCTTTGACACCATCCCCCACTCATGAATCATAGATAGACCTACTAAGCTGGGCATTAATCCCTACATCACTCAATGGGTTGCCAACTTGCTTGCTGACAAAACCCACACTGTAAAAGTAGCCAACTCCAAATCCAGCTTCAGACAAGTGACAAGTGGAGTACTTCAGGGTTCAGTCCTGGGGCCGCTGTTGTTTGGCATCTACTTCTTTGAAGTACAGGCCAACACTAAGAGACTCTGACTAACAAAGTTCACAGATGACTGCAAACTGTGAGCCGTTATTGAATCCCCAAATGATGTGGATACTCTACAAAAGGGTCTTATAGAAACAGATGCTTGGTGCCAGAGCCATGGTCTCAAGCTCAATGCTAAGAAATGTATAGTTATCCCCTTTGGCAAAAAACATTTACCTGTGAATTACCACATAGGTGGCAGTACACTAAACACCAAAAGTGTGATAAGAGACTTAGGGACACAGGTGGACAGTGGTCTCACCTTCGATAACCACATTGCCACAACAGTCAGGAAATCCTTCTATGTGGCACACCTCATCACTAAGGGCTTTTCATCCAGAAAAAAGAGGTCATTGTCCCACTGTACTCATCCCTCATTAGACCCATTATAGAATACAACACCCTGTTTGGTATGTACCTCTCAAGACATCTACTGGAAAGGCTGCAGAAATACCTCACTAAAAGAATCACAGGCCTAAAGCAGATGCCCTATGCTGACTGCCTTAAAAAACTCCAGCTATACTCTGTCACATATCATCTACTCAGAGGCGATCTCTGCTTAACATACAAGGCCAAGTGAAACCCAGAGCTGTTGGAAATGCTACACTTAAATAAATCCCAATCCCTCAGAGCCACATGCTCCAGGGATCTAGACCTTGTCATCACAATAAACAAAACATGCTGGAGGGTTAGGTTCCTGACACAGAGACTCCCCAGACTCTGGAAAAGACTGCCTATACATGTCAAGCAGAGTGCCTCTTTGGCCCTCTTCAAAAGGAACCTTGACGATTGGATGGGAGAAAGGAAATTCACCCTGGGGATCATGTCAGTCATCCTGCTAGACAGGGGTCCAGGGAAGTAAATAGTGTGGGAAGAAATAGCCAGGGAATTGTTATGTCTAGGCTTGTATAGGCCTTAGGGCCGATAGCCTACTACCAACCTATGAACAAGGGAGGAGTTGACTATTGGTGTAGAGCAATAGTCAAGTGGGTGCTCAATGGAAAATGGTCACTACTGTAGCACAAGTCCACAGAAAGGAGAAAAGAGAATCTTCTGCTAATGGCCCAAACCTTGAGTCTTTTTTTATGTCTGTCTTGTCTCCAGAACATCGCTTTCCTGCTGCTGATGAGAGAGAGGTCCAGTACCAGAAGAGGTGGACAACAGAGAGGCAGGAGTCAAGTACAGAACAAATGGAAACACGACGATGCAACGGTGAGCCCATACACTATCAAGAAAGCATTTTTAAATGCCAAGACTTAGTATTGAATTTGTCTAAGTATATTCTGACAGATGAAGAGATTTCAGTATTAAATAGAGGACTCTCATTTATTCCAAGTACAGATTCTAATCTCTCTGAAATTATATTGGACATTAAGCAGTTTACTCAATATGTAATGCTTAAATTAATGTTTGGTTATGAGACATTGGAAACTAAACAAAGTATGTTAAAAGAAAATGTGCATTTACCCCTAAGATGAATCTCTTCATTCAGGCTTTTGAACAGTTATGTATAAATGATGTATATGATTTGTATCACAAGCAGCACTTTAATAGAAAAAAGTTTTAAGTATTTTAATTTGACAAAAGCAGAGCATTTGGTAATTTGTAATTTAGAGAAGAATATGACAATTGTGATTCGGACAGGTGAAAAGGGTGGGCAAATAGTAGTGCTGGATAGGGATAATTATGATAGTGCTATGTATTTAATGTTAAGTAATCAGGCTTTTTACACTGTGATAACACAAGCCAAAGTTAATGAGATGACCGTGAAGGTGGAATCTAGAATTAAGGAGTTGATGTTTTCAGGAATGATAGATGAGAGTTTATGCCAGTATTTTACTTTTCACACCCCTTTATACCTATGATACAGGGATTACCGAAGGCACATAAGGATAATTTAAATCCCTCTATGAGACCAATTGTGGCTGGGGCTAACTGGTGCACTGAGCCTTTATCTACATATATTGACAAGACCTTGAGATCCATGTTGGACAAATCAGAATATATACTAAGGTACACATAACATTTCCTTAGGGATCTGTATGCATATATTTCTGAGAATGGGCTTGGAACACAGATGTCATTAGTAATGTTAGACATGGTTTCATTTGCCACCACCCCCAATGATTTGGGCATAGAATATGCAATTAAATATATAGACCCCGGGATTCATGAAGCTTGCGCCAGGTGCAGGCATAGCGTAGGCGGTATAATGCCAAATATGGCCGTCGAACGATTCAGGTACGATCCAATCCCACGTGCACTACCGGCATACGCCAGAACTGCACAGCCCTCGGCTTAGGTATGCTAATCACCCCATGTGCAGTGTCGCACCATGCAAATGAAGGTATATAGTGATTCATGAAGTGGTGCAGGCGTAGTGTAAGCCCACGGAAATGTAAACCAAAAAACACGGTTTACATTTTCCCAAACAGAATATCGGAGCTATGGAGGCAGTCCAGACTCATGTATTACAAAGTTAACATATGCCAATGGCTAAATACACATCCAATGGCATAAGAAAAGATGCACAACACCTAAAAAACAACATTTAATGTCATGTCCACAGTAACGCAAAGTACAACCGCAGGGCATGTGTGCACAAACTGGAACACAAAGAAAATATATACAAATGTCATAAAATCGCAATGTAATACAAATCAGGATTTCACTATAATACGCAATGGTATGCATGGTACACCACAACCAAGCTGCAAGGGTTGCTAAGGGTCTGTGACAGTGTTCAGCACGGTAACTATGAATTAGTAGTCAATGCCATGCAAATGAGGTAGGTAATGCTGAATTGCAAATGTCCTGCTGGATTAAGGATGTACCATACAGCGCAGCGCTATAACACCGAGGAGTGGCTCAGAGGTATATATGACATCAGCAGAGGGGTGTGCCACCGTAGCTGTAAGCACATTGGAGCAATGCAAATCTGGCCTGGCCATTGCTAAGCAAAGCTGCAGGACATGGGTGGGGAGGTAGGTATAGAATCGTTTAGCTGAGAGCACATATGGTGCCTGAAAGCGCATGTGTACGTGGATGAAAATGTTCCTGAAACCCGGTAAGCGGATGCATGCACAGTGAACAATAGAACAAACAGGAAGGTTAGGGGAAGAAAAGAAGGAAATGCCGCAGTAGGGTAATTGGAGTACAACTGAGCAATTAACACCTATTAACTCACAGGGGGCAATTGATGGCAGCTGACAAGTCTGCTCGCACAAACCTGCAAAACAGAATAGGGGAGGCACTGGATTGCAAAGAAAGGAGGGGAGGCATTGGATTGCAAAGAAAGGAGAACTGTCATAGCAGAGTAAAGAAAACCTACAGTAGACCGGCAGTAGAACACATTACGCAAGATAAGCCAGGTCTAGGAAAGATGCATGCCAGAAAAAGGTAGGTGAAACGTGAAGAAATGTAAAGGGAAGGGCAAGAGGTAATCCATGGCAGCCAAATGTAATTCAACACCAAAGGCACCACAATAGTAGTTCCTGTATTAAAACACATAAGATACCCTGTAGCTACGATTGTACATACACACCATATGACATCATCAGTGTTCACAGCACAATAGTATGAAGTGTGAAAGCACCCTACACACACCTGTGTATTTGCAAACACTGCACCATAGGTGTAAACACACGGGGAACTTTTAAAATGTACATGTTGGGAGCTGCTATAGCTGTGATTCATCACCATGTGTTAGAGACCGACGGTGTTGTGGAGGATGATGCCGACAACCACTGCAGGCCCCGGAGGAGGAGAAGAGTGTTCAGACCAAGGGTAACCTACCAGGGGCTACATGATCTGGAGATAGTAGAGCGTTACAGGGTGGACAGAGACATCTTACAGCAAATAGTTGAGCTGTGCCGGCCACGCCTGAAAATCAGAAACAACAAAGGGGAATCCATCCCAGTGGACACGAAGATATGTGTAAGCTTGCAAATACTAGCCACAGGTACCTTTCAAAGGCCAACTGGAGATATAATGGGGATCTCACAGGCATCAGCATCCAGGGTACTACACCAGTTCCTGGATGCCATGTTACCACATGCCAATGAGCATATATACTTCCCCCAAACTCAGGAGGAGTTGGCCAGCAATATGCGTCACTTCCACCATGTGACACACTACCCGGAGGTACTGGGTGCGATAGACTGCACACACATGCATGTCAAATCACCACCCAGTGAGCATGGTAGGCGCTACATAAACCGCAAGGGATTCCACTCCATCAGCTGCCAGGTCATGTGCAATGCCCAGGGCATTATCATGGATGTGTGTGCTGGCAGCCCTGGAAGCTACCATGACTCCCATATCTGGCATGCCTCACAGCTGTATCAGGTATTTGTCAGAGGGGACATCCCACATGGCCACCTTGTGGGGGATGCTGGCTATGCACTGGAGCCGTGGATGATGAC
This sequence comes from Protopterus annectens, assembly GCF_019279795.1. NCBI lineage: Eukaryota > Metazoa > Chordata > Ceratodontiformes > Protopteridae > Protopterus > Protopterus annectens. The sequence goes on along the minus strand of NC_056739.1, from coordinate 1,640,180,014 downwards.
TCCCATCAGAAATGCACACACACCCATGCAAGAACGCCATAATGAGGCACATGCACAAACCAGAATCATCATAGAGCGTGTGTTCCGGATGCTGAAATCACGGTTCTGTTGCTTGGACACATCTGGTGGTGCCTTACAGTACTCTCCAGGCACATGTGCCCACATCATCATAGTATGTGCCATGCTACATAATATGATCCTGCAGAAACAGCTGCAGCAGGGACAAAATGGTGAAGGCCCTCATAGCCCACCGCAATTGCCAAGGCCATCACAGGCACAGAGGGATTCAGACCACGAACACCCTGTGCCAGCCCCAGTAGGCAGACAGAGGCGTGCCCAATATGCGTACGCCCTGGCAAAGAGGGAACGTATAGCACATACTCTGACAGTGTAGGCCCCTACGGACTGACACACCTCTCCACCTGCACACACAGTAAAATGGATGGCACACACATGACCACCTGTAAATCATAATGTATAGGTGGCCCACTGTGTGCATCCTACATAGGCAGCCCTCAAACATTGTACACACAACAGCTATTGGCACAAGGAATGTCAACACCTGAACAGTACATGCGCCTATCGGCATATGTTGGTGCTGTGTGTACAGGTTCCTAGGTACATCGGTAGGTACACGCCCGATTGTCAGAGGCCATACACCAAACAAGGCAAACAATGTCTGCTGCCGCCACAACATCGAGTAACCAACTGTCGCTCAGTGGAGCAGAGGCAATCATGGGATCATGTGTGTAAGCACTGTTCTGCACACACTCTGCACGGATTCCCTGCTGCGTTAATGAGGGGCTCCACATAATGTAATCATGAATGTTGTGTCAAGGCATGGGGTGTACCCATGACAGGTATTCGTCACCCCAGCATGCTCCACCTACGTTCGTTTGAAGGTGTAGCACATTATCATGTGTGGCTCACTGTGATATACATACCCAATGCTGGAGCACATCCAGTAAACATCACATGGACATACCATTAATTGGACTCATCCATATGTAAACTAACTGAGTTACCCATGTGAGTGCAGTATGGAGTAACAGCCATAGTATACTCCACATACAAAACGCCATAACACGTGTACAAATCCCAGATGGCCAAGTGGTAAATGCAGTGACCATTGTGCATGTTCCCGGTCCCAAGTCCTGCAAGGGATGTATTGTAATCCTGAAGGCACGAATAATGCATGTCGGATGCAGGTCGTAGTTTCATAGTTTCATAGTTTAGTACTAGGCTATCTGCCCTGGGGCATTTGTAAGCCTAGCCATAGTGATGTGGCTTTCGCCACCCCATGAAATGGTACAAAAATGCACAGAATAGATTTAGAATACTGTGCCTCTGTCTAGTAGTGACAGAATGAGGGTCCCCTTATATAATAAAATTAGTTTACTGTGCCCCTGTCTAGTAGTGACACAGATGTGACCCCTGGGGTAAACTTACGATCTTCCATCCACTCATCAAGATTTCTCTTGAAGAGAGTCAGTGAGGGGCTCTGCCTAACATGAACTGGGATCTTGTTCCAGAGCATGGGAAGCCTCTGGGTTATGAATCTATCCCTCCAGCATGTCCTATTCATACTTGTGCCGAGGTTTAAGTCTTTTGCTCTCATGGTCCTGATGGATTTGGATTTTTTGAGGTGGAGCATGTCCATCAGTTCCTGATTGGACATGGCCTTGTACGTCAGGCAGAGATCACCTCTGAGCAGGCGGTATGCTACTGAATAGAGCTGGAGATTCTTTAGTCTGGCAGAATAAGACATATGTTGGAGACCCTTGATCCTCTTGGTGAGGTACTTTCTTGGTCTCTCCAGCTGTTACAAATGCCGGGTGAGGTACATACCAAATGGGGCATTGTACTCAATCATGGGTCTGATGAGGGAGGAGTATAGGGGTACAATGGCATCCTTGGATCTGGATGTGAATCCCTTCATGATAAGGTGTGCAAGGTAGAATGTCTTTCTAACCACTTTGGCAATGTGGGTGTCAAATGAGAGGTCGCTGTCGACTTGGGTCCCTAGGTCTCTGATTACTTTTTCCATACTCAGTGGGTTGCTGTCTATGTGATAATTTGTGGGTACTTTGTTTTTCTCAAAGGGGATGACTATACATTTTTTGGCATTTAGTTTAAGGCCATGACTCCGGCACCAGTTCTCCGTTTCTGTGAGGCCTTTTTGTAGGATGTATGTGTCCGCTGGTGTATCAACTATGGCACCTAGTTTGCAGTCATCTGCGAACTTTGTCAGCCACAACCCTCCCATGTTTGCTTTAACATCTGAGAAATAAATGCCGAACAAGAGGGGTCCCAGGATAGATCCCTGTGGGACACCACTTGTGACTGGCTTTGAGTCTGACATTGCTCCAGCAATTTTAACTTTATGGGTTCTGTACTTTAGCCAGTTTGCAACCCATCTAGTACATAAGGGTTTACGTTTAAGCTGTTGAGCTTATCTATGATGCCTGAATGGGGTCTTGTGTCGAAGGCCTTAGCCAAGTCCAGGTAGGCTGTATGGACTGCTTTGCCCTCATCAATGGTGCTAGTGACTGTTTTGAAAAAGTCAACCAGGTTCAAAAGGCAGGATCTGCACTTTACAAAGCCGAACTGGGTGGGGTCAAGTGTCAGTAGGTCCCCTATGTCTCTGTTTATGAGTTCCATAGTAATTCTTTCCATAGCTTTGCAGACCAGGCTGGTTAAGTTTATGGGGCAGTAGTTCCCAGGGTCTGTAGAGGTACCCCCTTTGTGGAGTGGGACCACTGTTGCTGTACGCCAATGTTCAGGTACATATCCTGTAGTAAGGCTAAGGTTAAATAGCATTTTTATGTGCGGCTTTAGCTCCTCTTGGAGTTCACGTAGCATGCAACCCGGGATACCGTCAGGTCCCATTGATGCTGTGTTTTTAGCTTTGTTGAGGGCGGTTCTCACTTGGACATCTGAGATGACAGGGAGATTACATTCAGCTGGGATAAGTATTTCTTCTTTTGGGGGTGAAGGAGGGGAGAAATTTGCACTGAACCTGTCAGCCAGAATGTTGGCAATATCTGTGGGTTCAGCATGGACAATGATGGAGTCATATTTGTACTTGCTTTGGAGTGACCTGAGTGTGTGTGTTATGTGGCGGATCCTAGCTCCCGATAGGCAGCTCACAGTCACCCTCTCCTTGTTCAGCCTGGTAAGCGGGACATCAGTGTGTCTGACTATAGAGTCACCTATTACTAGTGTATCAGGCATGGTGTTTGGCCTTAAGGGCTGTGATTGATTGACACACTGATTTATTGAAGTATGTGTTGCATGTGTTTTGTTTTGAGGTGGTGGATTTTTGGATGTCTGCTTTGGGAGCCTCTGTTGTTTTGGTAAGTTTTTTATTAGAGCCTCCGAGTATGTCTTTGTGTTTTTATGTGTTTGGTTTGCAGTTGTGGTAGGTCTATGTGGGACTGGGTTTGTTGTGTGTGTGATTACCATCTCCTCCTGTCTGGTCATGCCAGCCCTGAGTTGAGAGAGTTCAGCCACCAGTTTGGCTATATAGTTGTATCTCTCACATGTATTTGTGTTTGCTGGGAGGAGGAGAGGGTTGTCTGTGTACATGAGACAATTGTAGCATTGTCTCAAGATACCCAGATTAACTAGCTGAACTGGAGAGGACGCCAGTAATCTACCACTCGAAATGTTAGAACAGTGTAAGGGAGTGCTGTGCCTTTAAGGGAAGTGGATATTCACAGGGGTGGTAGGTGGATGTAGTGCTTACTTAGTACAAGAGTGCTTACTTAGTAGAGAGGTTTTGAGAACAAGTGCAAGGCTTATAATATAGCGAGTATTCTGATTATACTAAGAGTAGAGCTTCCTTAAGGGAAAATTTGAAGAGCAGACTTGGCGGAGCCAGAAGAAGTTTAACCTTGTTTAACCTATGCGCACAACCACGCAAAACCGTGCAAACGCAGATTTTAAACAGGGAACTTCAAAAGAGCTAGAAATGGTCCAAAACAACCAATTACTACAGCTCTTGTGCTGAGGTCACTTCCTACAGGGACAGGTAGGTTGCTCAAGGCTCCCCACTCCCACTGGTGAGCAAAGAAACTTCCTTCTATCCAAGTAAGGTAATGGACAACACAGGAACTACACCACAGCCCAGAATACAGCAATGCCTGTAAACTGGTCTAAACTAGTCGAGGAGAGGTGGGAAAACAAGGATTATTTATTTATTTATTTTTTTGTTTTTATATAGAAAATGCAGAAACAGTAATAAATCAGTTACACAGGCTAGCACACTTTAGTGGGCAGCCTCAACAGTTAAATTAAATAAACAAACAAACAAACTTTTGATCAAATTTGACTAAAAAGTAACTTTAAGTGCAGATTTTAAAATAATGCAGCAAACAGCTAAAAAAACAGTTTAAACTTGTTTAGGGTAAGCTAGAGACGCTATTTCAAGTAAAAAAAACAGCAAAGATACTTAAATCCAGAAAGTAGTCACTTTTATGAGTTCTCTGTAGCTAGGATCACTCTGCAGGACCACGAGGAGCTTGTCTGAGTAGTATAGCCAGAAAAAAATGCCCAGAGGCGGATTTTAAACAGGGAACTTCAAAAGAGGTAGAAATGGTCCAAAACAACCAATTACTAACGCTCTTGTGCTGAGGTCACTTCCTACAGGGACAGGTAGGCTGCTCAAGGCTCCCCACTCCCACTGGTGAGCAAAGAAACTTCAGATCATGTTTAGCACACGTTAACGGGAATATGCATTGCCCAGTGCTGGTAAGCATCGTTTAAATATGACTATACGGAATATGCATGAAACAGGGCTAAGCTTCTCTGAATATCGCACAGATCATGGTCAGTGATGTCCAGAACAGGTGAAACCAGCATTATTCACCCCTGTAGTAATAGCACCTGCTCTGAAAGGTAAAACGACCACTGCCAGGAGTAGAATACGCAATCATGTATACAATCACCTAACACTATGGTAGCCAAGATGTACCTACGGCAAGTGTGTAATGTGACAGGTTCAGACACAAACGTGTGGAGTCCAGGAAACAGTATACACCGACAAGTACACGAAGTGGAATCCAAAAAAACTTTTTACTGGAAACTTGTTAGCGCTTTCGTGTTATGACATCCAAACACTTCTTCAGACAAGTTTTTTTTACATTTTCAACCACAATTTAAATATACGTCTCTATTACCACATTAGTTCAATTACTTAAGAAACAATTAAACCAATTTTTCAATTGGTTGAGTCCTGCCCTATTAAAAACTTAAATGCTGTATTAGAAACACAATTTTTTAAAAACAAGTATCATCATTACAACAGTTTATTATGTAAATTAAAAACCTAAGTCAAAGTAAATTAATTAAGTACTATAAAATGTACCTTAATACCTAACAACAAGGCCTTAATTCCAATACGAATATAGGACCAAAACCTATAGTAATTTTTAGAAAGGCTCCATCTTTGAAAACAATGCTAGAAGCTCCCACTAGAACGTATAAAACTAATAAGGGAATGTTTAAGTGTGGTCATTGTAGCTACTGTAAATATATAAAAATTGGATCAACATTTTTTATTAGAGGTATAAAATATCATATAAATGAGAAATGCAATTGTCTTACTCAAGGAGTAGTGTACCTTGCTACATGTACAGCCTGTTCTGCATTTTATTTCGGAAAAACCGAAAGACACCTAAAACAACGCATTTATGAACATATATACGCGATCTCTAGGCGAACCATGTCCAACGCACTTGTAAAACATATTTCAGAAAACATTAACCACAGTTTTGTGTTAAATGTTGTGCAAAAAATAAGAACAAATCCCAGGGGAGGACCATGGCATTTAAAATTAGAAGAATGCGAGTTGCTTTGGCAACTAAAAACAAATGCATATGTCCACCCTGGGATAAATGAAACCTGTTCAATTAAATGTTTATTAAAGCAAAAAGCACTTATAAGATAATATAAATATATTCATATACATTATTTATAAGTAAAAGAATAAAATTTTGTTATAACAAACAACTTTTTTACATTAGTATATGTAAGTTGGGGACATTGTTTATACACATTTTGTTTATATATTCATTTATTAGTTTATTTATCCGTTTATATAAACAATCTTTGTATGCATATAAAAAATCAAATAGTGAACTTAACATAATAAGTTTGATTTGCAATAGTCAGAAAACGTAAATATGATTTTTAGGTATTAAGGCACATTTTTTAGGTATTAAGGTACATTTTATAGTACTTAATTAATTTACTTTGACTTAGGTTTTTAATTTACATAATAAACTGTTGTAATGATGATACTTGTTTTTAAAAAATTGTGTTTCTAATACAGCATTTAAGTTTTTAATAGGGCAGGACTCAACCAATTGAAAAATTGGTTTAATTGTTTCTTAAGTAATTGAACTAATGTGGTAATAGAGACGTATATTTAAATTGTGGTTGAAAATGTAAAAAAACTTGTCTGAAGAAGTGTTTGGATGTCATAACACGAAAGCGCTAACAAGTTTCCAGTAAAAAGTTTTTTTGGATTCCACTTCGGCTTCCTGTGGTTTGTTGAACTCACCTTCTTGTTTTGTTCGTGGTTTTTAACTCTTTGGAGTTAATTTTGGTGTATATATATATATACATATCTACATATATATAATACAGATAGAAAGGGTGATAGAGAGATATATTTTGATATATACGGATTCACCGATATCTGCAAATATATAGATAGGTCAACGACATTCATAAAACCTTGGAGGTACAAATAAATAGGGTACCGCCAACTATGGAATGTGTCACATACCAACACGTGTAACCACGAGGCTGAAAGACCGAATGAACACAGTACTGGGACACTAGAACCGTGAGTAATGTTATCATGATATGAAGGGACATTTAGTTACCACTGCCAGTGTTGTGGTCTACGTAGGTACTGTGTTCAACTGTGTTTGTCATTGCCATAGTCTGTGTATGTGTGTGTTGAGGGTGCCATGTGCATTTCCGTGTGACTGTAATGTGTGTTCGTGTGTGTCTGCATCGTGTGTCTGTTAGTGCCAACCTGGATGTAGATCATTATGGTAGGTGTGGGTATAGCTAGCTGTAGGCATACGGTTACCACCTGTCCCACATTAGGAGGGACAGCCCCTCCCTGGGCAGTTGTGTCCTGACATAAAACATTACAAAGAGCAACTGTCCGAGATTGTAGGACATTATTATGTCTCATATATTATGTAATGCTTGCATTAAATAGTTATGCCTGTATGTAAGAAACGTAAAAGTTGCATGCAATATGGTAAGTAGCCAAAGTCCCACAACAATAAGTATGTATTGAGGATAAACATATGTGCTATCCTGTGTACTAACCGTGGGTATGTGTCGGCCTCTAAACACTGATGTGTGCCCCACAAGTGTCCCACAATGGCCATTTGAAAAGGTGGCAACCCATGCCAAAGAGGTTCAGTTAACAACACAACTGCAATGACTGCAAATATCTGGGACAGAAATACACGGGACAGCTATCATTTAGAAACATCCCTTTACATATCGCTGTAATTCCGGAGGTATGGAAGTATCAACCTCACCTGCATACTATATAGAAACTAATTAACAATGGCCCAATGTATAATCCTGTAACAAAAGTCTACTAACTGATAGCTCTTTAATTAGAGAAAGAGCCCACACACATATATGGAATATGTAGAAATGCAAGCTCCACAAACCTGGATATGCTACGTACACCCACCTACATCCCCCACACTAGAAACTATAGCAATACAGACTGTAATTGCAGCACAAACATCCAGTCAGTCAATTACATCTGCAGAAGTGTTAACATACCTTATGAGAGACACATTTAAAGGCACCATGTGAAATCGTAGCCATTGTATAATGGAACAAACAGCGATGTTACAGGTTTTGTTTGCAATAGTCCTTAATCAGACGGTTGGGATGACAGGTACACTCACATGTAGAACCAAATACTCTAGCCATCGCACACAATCCACGAGGGACATGAATCCAAACTATACGTGTCTCTACACATAGCAGTTGCAATTACACACAACAAAACACAATACAGGCCGTCTCCCCGAAGGTAGGGCAAATGGGCAATGCCCAAGTGGAGAATTCAATTATACCCCACTGTTGCCACATAATTGGCAAATGGAGTGGCTGCACAGCTGATGTACAAGTAATAAGTCAATCAGGAACACCAATTGGCGGCAGGAAACCACATGTTACAGGTATCGACGTATATAAGGATGACTTGCCAGACATTCAAACCGAATGCTTATACCATAGAACTGTTTAAACAGTGTAAGAGAGATAGTTACGAAAGTCCGGAACAATAACAAGGTATGTAGAACACTCGGTATGTAAGTGTATGTATAGCCTGTTTTGTATTAATTATGTTAGTGTATGTATAGCCTGTTTTGTATTAATTAAAAGTGTCCGCAATGCATAAAGTGGGAAAAGGTATTTATGTAGTGATGTCTTGCTGAGCATAGTAATGCTTGTAGAAATTGTGTGTCCTCCAGTGGGCCACAAGGTAAACATCACAGACACCACAAGGGATGCTACATGAGGGCTTTAAACAGAACAATTCCATACCACCCGCCTTCAGTGGTAGGGTATGTCCAACAAGTATGTGCCATAGCAGGGGATAGTATATGTCAATATACTGTCACAGTAGGCATGTATATGGGCATATAACGACAATGACATGTCTAAGGTGGTCCCACTGTGCAAGTATGCTTTGCATTATGGGATACTATGTAAAATATGTGTAATGTACAGTATTGTAGGTAGATATGTCAGATATGCTACACAGCATAGCAGACATATCATGCATACCAAAGTTATCGTCTATTGGCATGTACAATATACAATAACAGGATACATATGGCTTGTAGTCACGGGAGACTGTAATAGCATGATAGCTAATCTAAATGGAAGGGCTACTCAATTAACCATGCACAAAGGACATGTAATAGCTTCACAGATTCATAGTGGGGTACTATGCAATCTGGCAAGTCTATGTGTAAGCACAACTACAGTGTTCACACCAGCGGCACCTCTCTAGGGTAGTGTCCTGTCTGTGAACAGCAGAGCCATGTGTTAACTGTACCTCTGCACAGTACAGCCACGGAAGTGATCCCTGGCATACATGTGTCTCCCATCCACCAAGTGAGGTATCACATGAACAGTGCTACTGAGTGTCCCTGCGTGATGTACATAGGAATCATGTTGCAAAGCATGGTGAGTGTCCAGTTTGGGAATGTAACCCTCAAGCACATCCCACTCATTGTTGCGTGTGTGCACATATCCATGAGCATGTTGCTCACAGTGGCTTTTGCTTATGTCGCTTATGTGGAGTATATCCATTAATATTGTTGTGGACATGGGCCCTGTCTGTTCAGCAGAGGTCACCCCTGAGTATGTAGTATGCAAATGAGTACAGACTTGGTGTCTGTAGTTCTGCCGCATACTTCAGCCGTTGGAGCTCAATAAATGTCATGGTGTGTTAATGTTGTGGTATGTAAAGCCGTAACTGTTGTGTAAGGTACACCCTAAATGGGGTGTTGAACCCTTGAATGTGTGTGTATTTGTCTGGAGTTCAGAGGTACAATGGGTGCCTATGTTCCAGTTACAAACCCAGTACAGATAAGTGTGGCTACGTAGAAGGATATCCACACCACAGTAGCAATATGGTTATCACAGGAGTGGGTGCGACATATGTGAGTACTACGATCATGTACAATGTGACATGTATGTAGGGGACTACCACCTATGTGATAGTCAGTGGGTGAATGGTGTAATGCAAAGGGATGTTCATGCACCTTGTGTCATGCAACTTGAGGCCATGATATTGATATCAGGTATCCGTCACAGTGACACCCTTATGGAGGGAGTCAGTATGAGCTGGTGGATCAATCATGGTGCTTTGTATGCAGTTGTCTGTAAAGCTAGGCAGGGAAAGTCCCTCTGTGCTAGCCTGTACCTCAGGGAAGCATATACCGAACATGAGGGGCCCTACGACTGAGGACTGTGGTATGCCAACTGTAACTGAAATACAGTGGGTACTATGGTATGCTACCCTCATTGTGTGTGTCCTGTCCGTGAGCCACTTTGCATAACATCCCGAGACATAGAGGTTGATGTGCAGGTGGATGTGTATGTTGACAATACCAGAATAGAGAACGGTGCTGAAAGGCAATGAGAGGACAATGTAGGCTGTGTGGACGCCCTTAACATCATCAACTACCCTGGTAACTGTATGAAAGGAGTCCACCAGGTGTAGGAGACATGCTATGGCCCTAACAAGTCCAACATGGGTGGCAGCAAAGGACCAGAGCCCACCAATGTCTCTGTGAATGACTTCCATGATGATGTGCCCCGTAGCCTTGAAGAACAGTCCAGTCAGGTGTGTAGGGCAATAGTCCCCCTCGTGCATTGTGGCACCACCTCTGAGGAGTGTGATAACTGTTGCTGTGTGCCATTCAGGGGCCACAATGTCTGATACAAGGCTATTACTGAATATGGTGGCCAAGTGGGGAGACATGTCGTTCAGAGGTTTGTGTAAATCACAGCCTGGGATGTTGGGCGGTCACATGGGGCCAGTGTTTCAGGCCATATAGAGTGCAGGTTAGTACTGTGTAGGTGTGACTGCAAGGACACTGCAATGTTCCTGCATGGATTGTGGCCCTGTAGGGAGTGAGATGGTGTAATGTTAGCAGTGAACCCATCCGCCAGCATGTTGCCAACATCACCTGGTT